>NC_062545.1:179073337-179376367 GCF_016906955.1 Phacochoerus africanus | reverse complement strand
GATGCCTAATATTTTGTTTTTCTAAAAGTCTTATAAACTTCTAGAGAGCAGCCATCACTTTAAGACATTATTTAATATATTCCTATCTAAATGACCAGCCCAACACTGAACTTATAGTAGGGTATAAGAAATGGGTGTTTGTGGTCAGATAGATTAATTTATGAAGGGCACCTAGAAGTAAAACCAAACTACTCAATCTAATCTCTTTCATTTTTGAGTAGAGAGTTCTAGATGAAATTGAAGCAGTTAATACACACTTTAATCAAATGAAGATTTTAGCTAAAGATATGACAGTTGAGACTTTTGAAAATACAGCATGGTCCTAAGATAGCCTTTTCTAATAATGGATACAATGATTAAGAATTGATAAAGTTTCTAGCATTTTCTTAATTTTTCTTTAGGGTTCAGAAATCAGTGGTTTTATATAGAAAGCCTTTTTTTTTTTTTTTTCTTGAAATGAAATAAAAGGTATTAGTTTATTTAGGAGAAAGTTGTTTTTGTTTTGTTTTTTGCTTTTTAGGCCCATACCCAGGGCCTATGCTTATGGAGTTTCCCAGGCTAGGGGTCAAATCGCAGGCCTACACCATAGCCACAGTAACATGGGATCCAAGCCGCATCTGTGACCTACACCACAGCTCACGGCAACACTGATCCTTAACCCACTGAGCGAGGCCAGTGATCGAACCCGCAACCTCATGGTTACTAGTCGAATTCATTTTCGCTGTGCCACAGTGTGAACTCCAGGAGAAGGTCTTAAAAGAATGCTTTTAAATACTCTAATAAAAGAAAGAACATTATGACAGGTTTCTAGGGTCTTCATATTATCTTCAAATTTCTGAAATCCTAATATACACAGATTTCTAGCCCTGGGAAAAACACATATGCACTCACAGAGATAGATATATGTGTGTGTATAAATGTGCACATATGTGCACATACCATATACAATGTATATATAACATATATGAAATATAAAATATATGATATGTAAATATATATACTACATAGGTAACACTAGTTAAATTCAGATACTACAAATATTTTTTAAAATTTTTAAAAATCACTTTCCAACATTTCAGAATTTTTTTTAATGATTTTTATTTTTTCCATCATAGCTGGTTTACAGTGTTCTGTTAATTTTCTATTGTTCAGCAAGGTGACCCAGTCACACATACATATATACATTCTTTTTCTCACATTATTATTCTCTATCATAAGTGACTAGTTCCCAATGCTATACAGAAGGATCTCATTGCTTATCCATTCCAAGGGCAATAGTTTGCCTGATCCCAGTTTATCCCACTCCATCCCCTTCCCTCTTGG
The DNA here is from genome assembly GCF_016906955.1 of Phacochoerus africanus. Lineage (NCBI taxonomy): Eukaryota > Metazoa > Chordata > Mammalia > Artiodactyla > Suidae > Phacochoerus > Phacochoerus africanus. Next base: position 179,375,044 of record NC_062545.1, on the reverse strand, counting down.
CAACCACAAACCTATTCTCCGAGTCCATAATTTCCTTTCCTATGGAAAGGTTCATCTGTGCCATATTTTAGATTCCAGATAAAAGTGATATCATATGGTATTTTTCTTGCTCTTTCTGACTTTCTTCACTTAGTATGAGAGTCTCTGGTTCCATCCATGTTGCTGCAAATGGCATTATTTTGTTCTTTTTTATGACTGAGTAGTATTCCACATCTTCTTAATCCATTCATCTTTTGATGGATATTTGGGTTGTTTCCATGTCTTGGCTATTGTGAATAGTGCTGCAATGAACATATGGCTGCACGTGTCTTATTAAAGGAAAGTTTTATCTGGATATATGCCCAAGAGTGGGATTGCTGGGTCATATGGCAGTTGTATATTGAGTTTTCTAAGGTACCTCCATACTATTTTCCATAGTGGTTGTACCAATTTACATTCCTACCAACAGTGCAGGAGTGTTCCCTTTCCTCCACACCCTCTCTAGCATTTGTTATTTGTGGCTCTTTAAGAATGTTCATTGGAACATTTATCTTCATCCTTCCTTAAACTTGTGGCCCCTCCTTTATGACCTCCAAATTCTTAGAAATAGTCTATATAACTTAGATAATAGCAATATTTAAACTCTTCAGTTTTGGTTTTTTTTTTTCCAGCTTAAAAATTGTGTTCTAAGAAATTTCCTTACAGTTAAGATCCAAGCAAAGAAATGATGGCATGTATTCATAGGTTCATTGGAAAAAAGAGCAAATGGCTTGTGACCTTAGTGGCAATTCACTGAGAGAGACATTAACTAGTTGGAAAAATCTAGTTAGAAAATTCAGTTTCTTTCCTTTTTATATTTTTCTTGCTATGGATATGAAGCAGTTTTTTCAATGAGGGTGACGTCTGGAAAACAATTCATTTGAGTAGTGTTCTTTATGGGAGTGAAATTCTACTTCATATAATATTATATATAATGACCCATTCAGTATTCATTCAGCAAACAATTCTTAAATAATTCTGTATGGCAGATTCTATGTGACTCTGTGTTAGGAACAGAGTATTATACCAACATATACCAACACAGTTAATATGATTAAAGAGGATATGATCCAGCATAGTCTGGTTAAGATAGTTGCTGTGGTAGTTGAAATGCTGAGCTCAGATTGAGAAATCATGGTTCTGTGTCTTTGTATGCTGGCCCTATGACTTGCTAAATTATTAATTCAAGAAAGAAACAACTTTCCTTGGTCTCAGGGTCTTTTGTTTTCTTGCAAAATGAATAGACTTGGCTAAAATTCCTAATCATCATCAAAATTTTAGATTCTTTGATTCTGAATATTTAAAGAGAGGAAGTATAAACTTAACCATATCTAGAGTGAAGATTTTAAGTTTGTGCTGGGGCATGGAAGAGAAAAAAGCTCTAATACACTAAGACGTACTTTCTTTTTCCCAAAACAGTTCTGAATAATTATAATGATATTTCAGTAAACATTTTATGGGTACCTATTATGCTTGGGGATGTTAAAATGTATAAAGTACATTATCTGCACACTAATAAGTTACAGCCTCTTTTGGAATTAAGAATAGATGTAAGATGATCATAAATATAAAAATGTATTACAGAACTTCAGGGGAAGAAATAGTCACTAAGTACTGGCATAATTTATGAAAAGGCTTGAAATAAAATTATAAAGAAAGAGAAGACTTATTCTAGTTGAGATGGGGAAGATACAGTATTTCTGACTGGGAGAATGCGACTGACCAAGAGTGTGTATGAATATGGGTGGCATTCTTAGGGATCTTGACTCCATTACATTGGCAGGAGAGACTAACTTGAGTCAAGGTTATAGGGCAAATTTTTCTAAATACTTAGGCTGTGGCCTGGAATCCAAGTTAAATAGTTGATCTATCATTGTGTGAACAGTGAAGAGGCATGGCAGAATTTCTGAGCAAGGACGAGTGTATAGTTTTAATGGGGAAATAAAATTGCTGGTACAAGTGTGGAAAATAAAGAGAGAAAGCAAGAAAGTCCTCATTTCTACACCTGTGACTTGAGTCACTTTTAAATAGCTTGTTCAAGTCCTCATAGCATGTTGGTGGCAGGAATTAGAGATTAAATCCTTTAATTATGTGATTGATATCCTGATGAAATTGTCTTAGAATAGAATAATATTGGTAATAAAGAAACCCCGATAAGTTTTCCTCTTTAGCATGTTATTTTTCACCAACTCAGCAAAACACTGTGAGCCTGAGCTATTTTAAACTATGGTCAATAAGCTAATTTATTTAGTAAGCACACAATTTTGAGGCTCTACTCTTCATAAACAATACTACATGTGTAGAGGGTGTTGCAATTAATAGGATTCAAAACTATGTGTCTGCCTCAAAATTATGACCTCTTTACATGCTATTAAAGGCCAGGGCTCTCCCTGAGAGTTTCTGAAAGATGCCCTAGTTTATAGAGCCTTCTCCCTCTTGGACTTCCACTTCTCCAACTCTGTCACTATGCAATCCTATTTCTCCCAGTCAGGAGGCATGGCACATTTGACTTCACACAAAATGCTACAACCACCAAGCCTCCATGAGCACAGTAGATGAGTAGAAACTTGTGCATTTATGATGGAGGTGGATTTGCATTTTGGCCATACACACAAGTTTACCTGGATCTGGTGGATCATTGATTTTCTCATGTTCCCTCAGTGTATTTATATGTTCTGTGTCTTCCTGGTGCCTTTCTCCCCTACTTGGACTCTTCTCTTTCTTCCAGGAAGAGTACAATGGTCTCTCTTCCATCTGCTCCCAATTCCTCCACCATGAAAAACTTCACCTTCCTCTGAAACCTAATAGGCTCAATCTCCAGTTCTTCTAGTTTCACCTTCACCCTGAATACTTATAGTTTTTTTTTTTTTTAAGTGTGATCTCTTTGGGAGAACTAATGTCAAGTAGCAGATGAATAAAATCCCTCTACCTCATTATAGGTTCATAAGAAGTATCTGGATTTCTGTAACTACACAGTGCTTAGGCTGTATCCACAATTAACTCTGTTTGCTTATACTTTTTAGTCATATGTTAAGTCCATCAAGGCAGACCTTTACCTTCACATCAAACATGACATTTGATAACTCTTTTCAGTTATTTAAAATGCCAGAACTATAAAGAAAAAAGTTATTTTCCAGTATTTCAAAGTTTTTTCTTAACATTGTATTTAGTTATTTATTGCTATAGTAAATTTGTAGCTGGCATTTGTTCAAACAATTATATACTGAAGATCAATTATATGCCACTAATACGAGTATTATGGTCAGTAGAATGTCATCCTTTTGAAAATAGACATTAAACTAAGCAGCTGGGTTCCAATCCCAGATTTGGATTTACCCTTGTCAGTTCCATAAGGTGTGTAACATATATAATCCATACTTTTCCACTCTTTGAACTTCATTCAGAATTTGCTCATTTTTAAAAAGGAGATGATGATGATGATGATATTAGATTTGGGAGGTTCCCTCGTGGTGTTGTGGGTTAAGGATTGCTGCAGCTGTGAGCACGGGTTGTAACTGCAGCATGAGTTCAATCCCTAGCCCAGGAGCTTCCACATGCATAAGTGTGGCAAAAAACAAACAAACAAAAATCAGATTTATATGGCTGTTGTAAGAATAAAATTAGGGCATATAAAACTCCTAGATCAATGGGTGACACAAAGTCAAATCTCAGGAAGATCATCTCTTAATTGCTATTGACAGGGGCATGCTAGGGATTAGAAGAGGGTGCAGTTTCAAGAAGGATGCCCATCATTGTCAGCATTGCAAAGTTTTGGTGGATTGATGCTTGAAAAGAGGAACTTAAAATCAGTAAATTAGTGGATACTTTTCCAAGGGTAGAGATAAAGTGAGTTAATCTAATCACAATAGACCATCTTCACAATTGCTTAACTTCTTCTTAAAGGGCAATGATAGTATCTAATCCATATAGTTGTTATTGTCTAATTACAAAAATTATATTTACAGCATTAATCAGGTGCCTTCTATTTTCTTGGCAAAGTGTTGAGCCCACTACAAAGAGTTTGCTATTTCATTTAGAACTATAAAGGTTTAGAATGGTGATTGCCATGACAAGAACTCAATAAAGGATGTCTATTAGAAAAAGTGTAGGAATGAAAGAAGAAGAGGCAGTGGGATTTTATTTTGATTTTATTTGTTTAGGCATAGTGCAAGGGACTTAACATATAAACATAATTATTATCAGTATTAATGCTATTCTTATGTAATTAGCAGTAATAAAAGATAACATTTCATAGTATTTAATATGTACTCTACAGTGTGTCAAATACATCACCTGTTAATTCATTATATATACATACTTTTAATTTCACAGATAGTGAAATTGAGTAGAAGAAAAGATAAATGATATGACAGAAGAGACATTTGATGAGATTGGGGTTCTGAAGGGAATAGGATAAAAACTCAGATAATGAGGAAAACCAAATTTTTTGCTTTGTAATACCAAGGCAGACAGGAAGGAAATAGAAAAAGATACAGAAGAAAGTAGGCTGGCAGTGTCTGGAAAGGTGAAGAAGTTCATATCTATTGGTCCTTTTGTCTACTAAGATAGAAAGTAAGTCATTTGATGAGAATGTGGGTAGAGTCTGGGTTAGACATCTGAAAAAAATGTCTGTGTATTTGGAGCTATTGTGAGGGATGGGAAATGTCATTTATTTGGTGGTGAGTGGCTTGTGAAATAGCATAAAAGCCCCAGTCAGTTTGGCCTGTAGATATACCAGGCAAGAAAGGAGGAAAGAATAGAGGCCCATGTAGGAAAAGGAACAATCTGGGTACAGTTGCAGAGAGAATGATTTTGCTGTGATCTCAAGGTCTAGGTAGCAATCTTGTTCAAGGGTGGCTATGGTGGAGTGAAAGTTACCATCCTTCCAGTAAAGGGTTTTTAAGGAATTTAGAGCTGGTGAGGATGGATGCAGTACTGATGTGGATGTCAAAATCACCATATTTGATGGCAGGAAACATGGTGAAGGGAGCGGTTGTAAACTAGGTGTAAAAAAATTTCCTTAGGAAGTTGATCGAATGGATGGATTAGCAGATGATGCAATACAAATAGGAATATTCAGCAAATATTTCTAATTGTTTGCTGAATAAATTTTTGTAGTTGATTATTTTTTTACTTTAGAGGAAAATGAAGTTATCATATATGGTGACAATTTGTGATTTTTTTGTGTGTGTGCACTAAGGCACTCCTCAAAATTCATATTCTTTCTTATTCCTTTTCCAAACATATACTAAATGCATTAAACATAGAAATGCGTGTGTATATGCATATATGTAACATAGAAGAAGTAAATATATTTTCATGATTTTTATAATCGTAAATAAATATATTAATCATAAAATATGTTATATATTTATAGATATGTATGAAACATCTGCTGTCTGTTTTATGTATTTCTCTACTTAGGGTCACCTCTCACTCTTTCTTTAGTTTACAAATTTATCCCTACTTTACCCTTCATTTTACATTGTCTACAAATTAGTACTAATTCTGATATTATAAATATTATTTAAAATTTTATACTACTAAGATCCATATTATGGTTTTATATTTTTAAATTTATTTGAGGATGCTTTTTTATTTTTAATAAGCCAAATATTTCAATGAAGAATAAAATTTGTTACACATTTTGGTCTTCTAAAACTTTTGAGTAACATATTCACCTCTCTATTCTTAACAAATGGATCTGAATTACTAACAGCTAGTTGAGAATACAGGAGGAAATAACTATCCTTATTTATCCTCTTAGTTATTCAACTAATACCTGCACACTTACTATGGTTTTGGCATAATAAATGATTGCTCTTCCTCAGTCTATGTGATATCAGTGTAGTACCTTATTGTGAATCAGGAAGCTAGCCTTCAACTATGTATTATTTCTATGACCTTAGATCATCACTCACTAGGAAATGAGAGAATTGGAAGAAATAATTTTCTGAAGTCCAATCTAGCATATTTTATTCTAGCCAGTCATTAATAATGGAAATCTATGATTTTAAAGATGCATATTAGTGAGACCAAAGAAATTAGTAGAGAGTGGATATTTTCAATAACTTATTTTTTGGTCAGAGGTGCTTATTTTAACTTTGTCACAGTGCTTTGTCAAATTAAGAGAACAGCACTATGCAATAATGTTCTTGGGGTAAACAGCCAAAATTATTGGAATGTTAAATAGGAAATGAGAAATTATCTAGGTAACGTTTTCTTTGTTTTACAGTGAAATGTATAAATATTATTTTAAATTTTAAAAGTATATATATGGAGAAAGAGAGAAATTAGGAGAAGAAAGAAAGAAAGTGGAGTTCCCGTTGTGACTTAGTGGCTCCAACATAGTCTCTGTGAGGATGTAGGTTTGATTCCTGGCCTCACTCATTGGGTTAAGGATCTGGCATTGCCCTGAGCTTTGGTGTAAATCACAGACAGGACTTGGATCTGGTGTTGCTGTGGCTGTGGCATAGGCCTCAGCTGCAGCTCCAATTCCACCTGTGGCTTGGGAAATTTGATATGCCATAGGTGGGACCATAAAAAAAAAGGAGAGAGAGAGATTTATTTTAAGGAATTGGATCCCACAACTGTAGGAGCTGCATAGTCTAAAATTTGGAGGACAGGCTAGTAAGCTAGAAGTTCAGGTAAAAGTTGGTGCTTTAGTCTTGCATCCAGATTACACAGAGTAGCAGTCTAGAAACTCAAACAGGGTTTCTATGCTGCAGTCATCAGAGTTTCTTCTTCTTTGGAACTTCAGTCCTTTGCTCTTAAGGTCTTTGACTGACTGGAGAAATTTTTTTTTTTTTGGCTTTTGTAGGCCACACCCACTGCATCAGAGCATATGGAAGTTTCCAGGCTAGGGGTTGAATAAGAGCTATAGTTGCCTGCCTACACCACAGCCACAGCAACCTGGAATCTGAGTTGCATCTGAGAGCTACACTACAGTTCATGGTAATGCCCAATCATTAACCCACTCAGAGAGGCCAGGGATGGAACCTGCATCCCTGTGGATACTAGTCAGATTCGTTTCCGCTGCACCACAATGGGAACTCCAAGATTTTATTTATTCTTCATCCAGATGACTCAATTCATTTGAAATATAAAAATTAGAAAAAATAAGTTTAAAAACATTACTACAGTAAATCAAACCAGTTAAAAATGCAATACTATATTAATTTAGTATTCTCATAAACTTTTCATCAAAATCGTATTAATATGAGGACAACAATCACCCCATTAGTTTACCAATCTTTCTATTTTTTGAAAAGGTAAAGTTGGCATCATTAATTAAAGTTTAAAAAGGAAAAAAAGTAACCATTTGACCTATTTTAAACAGATTACTTCTTCACCTGTTTTGTTTTGGATTAAGTCATAAATCCATTCCATGCATAACAAAGTTATATTGTGACTGAGGGCAGTGCACATATTAATACATACACATGTCAATAGCTAGTGATATAATTATTAGCTATGGATAGGTTTTTTTAAATAACACAATTGTAGCATATGTACCTGCTGGTTCCATGACTAATGGCATTGTTTAACAGGGAAATTAAAGACTGAATGTGTTATAATTGCACAATACTAAAATCATATATATGCTGGTCATCATGGTACTTTTCTCCGATCTCATTATTTCAGATTTGTCAAAAAGAATTTCTGATAGACATGCCTAAATTTAAAAGAAAATTATTCTTGGAATTCCCTCTGTGGTACAGTGGGTTAAAGATCTAGTGTTGCTGCAGCTGTGGTATAGGTCATAGCTGTGGCCTGGATTCAATCCTTAGCCAGGAACTTTCATATGCTGTGGGGGATATGACCAAAAAAGAAAAAAGAAAATCATTTTTGGGAGTTCCTGTCATGGCTCAGCAGAGATGAATCTGACTAGTGTCCATGACGAAGCGGGTTCAATCCCTGGCTTTGCTCTGTGGGTTAAGGATGCGGAGTTACCATGAGCTGTGGTGTAGGTAACAGATGCAGCTCAGATCCAGCATTTCTGTGGCTGTGGTGTAGGACATTGACTACAGCTCCGATTTGACCCCTAGCCTGGGAACTTTCATATGCTGTGAGTGCGGCCCTAAAAAGACAAAAAAAACAAAACAAAACTTTTTTGTTGTTTTAAGCATATTATGGACAATATATTCAAATGTGATAGTTTTTATCCTAGATTGAAAAATATCAACAAATTAGTGTGATGATGTATATAATATAAACTCTCCAGTCTAATATATTTGAATTCTTTTCATTGTGAATCTGTCTTGGTCACCATGGTAGAATGGATTCTAACTACCAGTGGTTATTACTGACACTTTTTACTGTTATCCTTTATCCTGTAAGCAATTTTCCCCTATTTATAAGTGCAGTAACAGCAGTTTCACAAGAAACCCATCACCTCTATTCTTTGTGATTGCTTGACAATTCCACTATAACTGAGTATATCCGTTGAAAAGATTTCCTTTGGAATCATTCACTGAGCCATGGCAGTTGTCATGGTGAAAGATTACTTAGGTATGCAATACTAAAAAGTAGTTAAATCCAAAAATACTTGTTTTTACTATAAAAATCATGACCCTAGTAGTAGTATGCCTTATCTCGGAACTTGTAGGATAGAGTACATTTTTTTTTCTGAAGGGCAGATGACAGAGACTGTTGGGCTGCTTTAATTGAATGACTGAGTGACTTAAGCAGCAAACATTGATTTCTCACAATTCTGGAGACTGGGAGGTTCAAGATGAAAATTCTGGCATATCCAGTGTCTAGTGAGAACCTGTTTCCTGGTTTGCAGATGGCTGTCTTCTCTCTGTATCAACACATGGCAGAGATGAGGGAATGAGAGCAAGTTCTGCTGTATTTTCTAATAAAGTCACCAATCCTATTCATGAGTGCTCCATCTTCATGACTACCAGACACTCCACCTCTTGCTACAATTACATTGGGTGTTCGGATTTTAACACAAGAATTGGAGGGGGCCACAGACATTCAGTCCATAACAGTCATGAACTCTTATAAATATGTGTTATAAAAAATCGCCAAATTGTGGATTATGATACCTGAGTCCAAAGTTGAGAGGATACTTTCGAATAGTGAAAATAAGCATTAAATTTTAAAATGTGAAGTTCTTATAAACTCTGCTATTTTTAGTTTCTCTAGATTTTTAAGGTTGTGCCATTATTTCTCTGCTTATATTGTAATGTATCTTATGAGACGTCATCTAAAGCTACTGTGCAGTGTAAAGTATGTAATAGCAAAAAGTATAAGCTTAGGAAGCAGACAGTATATTTAGAAATACTGGCTCCAAAACTAAGAAGCTGTTTGTTCTTGAATAACATATTTAAAACCTCTGAGCGTCAGTCTTTATATAAAAATGGGAATAATGATTCCTATATCTCAGGGTTCTTGTGAGGATTAAATGAAAAAATGGAAATCAAGTCTAGACTGGTGTATAAAATATGATAAGTGATTAGCTAATGCTATGTTGTAATATTAGGGTAATTAGTGTTACCTCTGGTTTGGTCAGATTGAAAAAAAAAAAAACAGTATTCTTAATGCTGTTTCTGCTTTGACAACTAGTGTACAATTAATACTTCCGCTACTTATTCTATCTCTTGTAATTAATGAGTTGTTTCACATGATGCACTTGAAGCTTTACATAAATTTCTCAACACAAGGACAAATTATTTAGCATATTCTAAGGTATGCTAGTTCAGTCTTTCCTGAAAATTAAAAAGAAGCAAAAAACATATTTTTTATGAATACAATATTCTTAGGCATTAAATAGCTCACAAAATCATAATATAAAGATCTCCTTATTTTGACTTTTCTTTCTTTTTTTTTTCTTTGCCTTTTCTACGGCTGCTCCCATGGCATATGGAGGTTCTCAGGCTAGGGGTCCAATCGGAGCTGTAGCCGCCGGCCTACGCCAGAGCCACAGCAATGTGGAATCCGAGCCCCGTCTGCGACCTACACCACAGCCCATGGCAACGCCGGGTCCTTAACCCACTGAGCAAGGGAAGGGACTGAACCTGAAACCTCATGGTTCCTAGTCAGATTCGTCAACCACTGCGCCATGACGGGAACTCCCCAAGATCTCCTTATTTTGAAAACACTCCCCTGGTTTTTTTTGTTCATTTGTTTGTTTGTTTTTGCCATTCCCATGGCATGTGAAAGTTCCTAGGCCAGAGAATGAATATGAGCCACAACAGTGACTCTAGCTACAGCAGTGACAATGTTGAGTCCTTACCACTAGGCCACCAGGTACTCCTGAAAACTCCTTTTTATGAGCATAATATTTAACTTATGTCATATACACACACACACATATATAAAGACTAAATGTCTGGTATGTCCTAAAACTATCATTAAATTAAAATTTATCTTGATATTACAATGTTCAGAAATCATTAAGTTGCCGATTTTCTTACGTAGATTTTAAGTTTTTTTTTTTTTTTTTTGGCTTTTTAGGGCCACATAAATGGCATATGGAAGTTCCCAGGCTAGGGGTCCAATCACAGCTTCAGCTTCCAGCCTACACCACAGCCACAGTAATGTAGGATCAAAGCTGCATCTGTAACCTGCATCACATCTCATAGCAACATTGGATCCTTAACCCACTGAGCAAGGCCAGGGAAGGAACCTGCACCCTCATGGATACTATTTGGGTTTGTTACCACTGAACCACAATGGGAAGTCCTTTAACTTTATTTTAAATACACTTTTTAATTAATTATTTTCTTTTCCTAGGCAGCTATGCCATTTGCTATAGGTCTCTGCTGTTTAGGTATCATCCAAAGAATGAAGAGAATATGCAATTTACTTATAAATTCTTTAGCTGTCGTTCTAACTTCCAGTTGTCAGTTACTGACTGAAGCAAACTTTGAATCCTTGTTGCAGTAGCATTTTAAATTTCTATCCAAGAACTCTGGATAAACTTTGAGGATGTATATCTAATCATTTCATGTAGTCCAATAAAAATAATTCATCAAACACACCCTGCAGTGAGATATAGTACAAATTCTAGGCCTTAATGTATTCACGTTTTGGTAATAGGTGTTTTCAGAGACTGAAATTTTAAATTAATTTAAGGATTTAAAAGTGCTCCTAGGGACATAAAATATTTCTGCTATTCCCTATTTAAATTACAGTATTATTATCTTCAGACTCTTAAGCCATACTTTGCTGAAAAGAGGATGCTTTTCGTGGTGGCTCAATAAATGTAAAAACTATTGCCAACTTTGATGGAAACTTGAAGAATTACAGTAATTGAGTCTCAAATATAAGTAATGTGTGCATGAAAAGAATACATGAAAAAATGAAAATTTTCACCCCACTGGTTTTAAATATAGTATGTACTACCTTTATTTAACCATTACACAGAGAAGTTTGTGGTAAAATGCAGGGATTTGTACTTTAATGCACAGGAGAGAAAAAAGTGAGTTTGTGTCATATCAAACATACTCAAATCACAATGATTCCAGGATACATAAATAAAGTTATATAACGTAATAGGAAACCTGAGCAATACATTTGGTCCTATCTCTGTGTTCATAAATACGGAACTGTGGGAAGTTCATAAATTATCTTCAAATTTAGGTTTTCTTTTACTAAAAAATAAAACAATAGTGATAACCTTGCAAAGTTGTTGTGAAGAGCGAGAAAGAAAGAGATTGACTGATTCATCTAATTACCTAATTGTAATCCTAAGGTAACATAAAACACCCTTATTGGTGTGCTCTCCCTTTGTTCAATACTATAGTTTTATTTTGGCTTTCTGACTTCTTAGGAGCTGATTGCTTTACTTCATCAGACCCAAGTGTTTATCTTGAAACTACTTCCCAGGGCCCATGGGGCCAGTTAACCTTGTTGAGTGGACACTCCTTAGTGTCCCCTCTTAGGCAAAGGAATAGTTCTAAGATAAGTATTTTTAAAAGGCACAAAAACTTCCAAGCCTGAATACTGTAAAAGAGGAAAAATATATCAAGTTGGATGAATTAACTGACATTTTTATCAACTCATGGTTAAATTTGAAATGATTAAACTGATGATGCAATATATATATATATATATATATATATTTTACATGCATATATATATATATATATATGCATGTAAAAAGTAAAGCGACTTTGAAAAAAATTCTGTAAAAGTATTTATTATTGGTTATTCAGCCAAAAAATGGAAAATTAATGATCTACATTCTTCTGAATGAACTCAAGCCTGAACCTTCTGAATCTGTTGTTATTTTATTAAATCGGTCTTGCACCTCAAAATATTTAAAAGATTTTTGTTGTGTGCAAAAATTTTTTTCAGTTAAATTTCAGCTATATTGACAATATAATTTTGCTGTCCATGATACAGTATAGTATAATGCAAACGCAAATATGACATTTATCTAAGAAATGTCTTTTACATTCCTTTGAGGTACAGTGTTCTGGACAAACGATTGTTGAGTTAACGTTTTCTGAAGCAAGTTAAAAATATATATATTTTGCTCTTTAGGTTAATGGTTAATGCACAAATTAGGTCTAATGAAAATGACCACTTGGTAAATATAATCTAAGGCTAAATTAATGAAAGTCTTCTATTTATTATTTTTATTATTTTTTTTGGCTGCACCTGAAGCATGAAGAAGTTCCCAGGCCAGAGACTGAACCCATGCCACAGCAGCGACTCGAGCCACAGAGTGACAATGCAAGATCCTTAACCCACTGAGCCACAAGAAGATTCCAGAAGTCTACTTTTTAAAAGCCTATCTTCTTACTGTTGGCTCTTACTTTTATATTACGTTTAAAGAAATTTTAGGGTGAAGGGGGTCAAAAGTATATATTTTCAGTTATGAAATAAAAAAGTCATAGGGATACAATGTACAGAATGGTAACTTAGTCATATTGTGTGCATATTTAAAAGTTGCTAAGAAAGTAAATCTTAAAAGTTCTCATGACATAAAAAATTACAACTTTATATGGTAACAAATAGTAAATAGACTTACTGTGATAGTCATTTCACAAAATATATAAATATTGAATCATTATGTTGTACACCTGCAATTAATATAATGTTATATGTCAATTATACCTCAATAAAATATTTTTGTTTAGAAAATAAACAACAGGGTATTGAGGTGCCATTTTCAGGGAAGGAGCCACCAAGATGCATTCAAAGGCATGTACAAATTTCTCTTAATCTTGCTTATTTGCTCTGGTATTTTCATTAACTACTAATTGTAAAACATTCTCAATGTGTACATTTTGCACATTCACACTTTAAGTGAAGAGACCTCATTTACTGCATAGCGAAGGTGGTTGCTTTCTCCAATATGCTCAGTAAAATGCAAGCAGTTATTCATTATCTGGGTTGAACACTTTCATTTACATGAACTGTGGTATTCTGTACCTTTTATTAGTATCTAGGTTCTCTGACTCCTACTCACTCACTGTGCGCTCCACAGGTAGGTCAATTTTACTGTGTTCTGACTTTGAGAAGGAAAGCTAAAATAAAGTAGATGTGTGATATCCCTAAGTATTTTTTGAGTGACGTGCATTAGATGTGCCATTTAACCATGGTATTTTCATTAATTACAAAGGTTGGACAGCAGATGAAAAAACAAGCAGACAATTAGCCACTGATTACTAGTGGGAAAATTCGGAAAGCATTGTTATTCTTAGTTTGGTAATGTTTTCATGGACATAGAGTCATTTTTGAGTAGAGAGTTCTAGATGAAATTGAAGCAGTTAATACACACTTTAATCAAATGAAGATTTTAGCTAAAGATATGACAGTTGAGACTTTTGAAAATACAGCATGGTCCTAAGATAGCCTTTTCTAATAATGGATACAATGATTAAGAATTGATAAAGTTTCTAGCATTTTCTTAATTTTTCTTTAGGGTTCAGAAATCAGTGGTTTTATATAGAAAGCCTTTTTTTTTTTTTTCTTGAAATGAAATAAAAGGTATTAGTTTATTTAGGAGAAAGTTGTTTTTGTTTTGTTTTTTGCTTTTTAGGCCCATACCCAGGGCCTATGCTTATGGAGTTTCCCAGGCTAGGGGTCAAATCGCAGGCCTACACCATAGCCACAGTAACATGGGATCCAAGCCGCATCTGTGACCTACACCACAGCTCACGGCAACACTGATCCTTAACCCACTGAGCGAGGCCAGTGATCGAACCCGCAACCTCATGGTTACTAGTCGAATTCATTTTCGCTGTGCCACAGTGTGAACTCCAGGAGAAGGTCTTAAAAGAATGCTTTTAAATACTCTAATAAAAGAAAGAACATTATGACAGGTTTCTAGGGTCTTCATATTATCTTCAAATTTCTGAAATCCTAATATACACAGATTTCTAGCCCTGGGAAAAACACATATGCACTCACAGAGATAGATATATGTGTGTGTATAAATGTGCACATATGTGCACATACCATATACAATGTATATATAACATATATGAAATGTAAAATATATATGTAAATATATATACTACATAGGTAACACTAGTTAAATTCAGATACTACAAATATTTTTTAAAATTTTTAAAAATCACTTTCCAACATTTCAGTTGAAATGTCTACCTACCCTAAATCAAATATAACAGCTTATAAAGCACATCTCAACCTGATGCATTTAGAAACAGTCCTGTGAATGAGTGCCTTCTAAAAAAAAACCAGGGAAACTCTACACTAACTGACCTCTGACTATATTGTTTCAAAGAAGGTAGTGTAATAAGGTTGAAAACTCCAGTGTACATGTAAGTCTCCTCCACTGGGTTTTTCATGATATTACTCCAGCAAGCCATGGCTGTGTTTTACTGTGGAAGTGAAGAGAAAATTGATTTAGATAGTTCTATACTGAGCCATTCCCCTCTCCCCCCACTGGGAAGATTCCTGTTGATAAAGTTCATTTCATGAAGAGGGGAAAGAAAAAAAATACTTAATAGTTTATATGCCATCGTGATCTTCTGAACATTATGAGACTAAATGTTATATAATGTCATATAGATATGACAATCTCATTTTTTTACGTAGTCAAAGATAGTATGTTAAGGATTGTATCATGTCTGAGAACTTTGACCTTACATTCAAGTTTATCTTTGAAGCAATTTATTGAATTTGCTGATGTTTATATATTTCCATCACCAGAAATTATGAGAAAATTTCCAAAGGACACCCTCCTTGAAAGTAGATGTGTTAATACAGTATAGCGTGTCTTTACTGCCTAATATTTCAGCCCAAAGGGCAGACAGGCCTTCCCACCTACATAAATGATTTCAACCTAGCTTGCTGTCCTGCAAGGCTGTCTGAACTGCTGTCAGTGAGACTGGTTGCACATTCATAATTTTTTTCTTTTTTTTTTAACCACAGCAGCATTGCAAAGGGACACTAGGTTCCAACTCCAAGATTAGCAAAGTGGTCATTTCCAGATACTATATGGAAACAAAAGAAGATACTGTGTATTTCAATTTGTACAAAATCAACTTTGGTGTTATTTTGGGTGTTATGGCATTCAGACTGATTTGAATTTATCATGACTTGTTTTTGTTTGGGAAATACAGAAACTAGAAGCCTGAGCACTTCTGTAAGATGTGGCCATTACCCTACAGCAGAAGCTACAGATAAATGAGAGAAACAATTGGACTTGGCAGACAAGTAAAATTCTGGAGAAGTAATGGAGAGAATGACATTTTACTCGGGTGTTCGAGCACAGCCTCATTTCTTTTCATTGCTACACTGAGGTGCTTTTTAGGTGTTAATTATCACCATATCAATGAGAAAGACCACCAGAGATGATTTCAAACCTGTTAAATCTGTCTCTTACCTGACATAGTGATTGAATGTCTAAATCCGTACTCTTCAAAGCCATGTATCTGAGCTGTGCCTCTTGCAATCAGGATTTAAATATAAATTGAAATCTAGTAGCTATTTTTATGATTTAGGAAACAATTTTGAGCTTAAAATTAAATGATGCTTGTTTGCCTAATGGCACAGGGATGTTTTCAGTCATCATGAAACTTGCAAATCAGTGATGACATTTTTGTTTAAGAAATGATTGGGAGGAGGAAAAGTAGCTGGGTTCAAAATATCTCCATGTGATAGTAGGAAGACTAGAAATGACAGCTGAATCAATATCAGCAGCTGTGGTTGTCAGGAATAATATTTTTTGCCTATATCTAGTGATTTTGGTGAATCTTAAAAAGAGATAGTTGAGCCAACTCTACTTCTTGGCTCTGAGGCAGTAATCCTTGCACTTTCTTGTCGAGTCACTCCGGGAAGAACATTTTCACAAAGTTTGATGGCTTCAAACTGTTCTGCACTTGGGGAGTCACAGTAGCAGCTCTTGATACTCAACTGTTGGCAAATTTTATTGTGTATTTGTGAGTGTGTATATATGTGTGTGTGTGAGAGACAGAGTGACTATGACTATGACCACAGAAGGATAGAGTGATATCAAGTGATCAGGATTGCAAACTCAGGATACTAGAGCTGTTGGCCCTCCTGTTCATGAGTTTGTGTTTGGTGATGGAAGCAGCAGCAACAGAAGAGCTTCTTGTTTCTAAGACTTGCTTAGACTATCGTGAAAACAGAGCCTGGTTGGGATAGGCCACATATACAAACACCACAGATTTGTGCCGTTTTATCTAAAGTTCAGTAATTTTCTGAATGACTCTTTCTCAGTATGTTATATGTCCTGAGTCAATTTCCAGAGTGTTGGGATGTTTATTGCCATCTTTGGGAGAGGCTTTGTTGATCTCCTTATTCTATCACACTAGAAATGAATCTCCTCTGATCATTTTTTTTTAAAATATCAAGAATATTTCATTTTTATTCTTTTTAACTTTATTGCTAGAAGTATTTTTACATTCCCATGGTCTGATTTATTTTCCTGTCCCAAGAATAGAGGATTTCTTTATTACTGCATAATAAATTACTACAAAACTTTGTGGCTTAAAATAATAAACATCATCTCATGTGTGTCAGGAATTTCATCATGGCTCAGCTAGGTCTTTGGGTTCAGAATCTCTCACAAGGCTGTAGTTAAGTTGTCAGCCAGGAGGACTATAGTTACCTAAGATTTGGCTAGGGGGTAGTTCTTCATGGCTTAGTGGAAACAAATCTGACTAGTATCCAAAGGACGCAGGTTTGATCCCTGGCCTTGCTCAATGGATTAAGGATCCGGCATTGCTATGGCTATGGTGTAGGCTGGCAGCTACAGCTCTGATTAGGCCCATAGCCTGGGAACTTCCATGTACTGTGGGTGTGCCCCTAAAAAAAAAAAAAAAAAGATTTGACCGAGGGAAGATCCACTTTCAAGGTTAAGTCATATGGTTACTGGAAGTCCTCATGTCCCCATCAGGTATTCTACAGAGAGAGATGTTTCGGGCCACACGGCAGCTCACAACAGGATAACCATTTTCCCCTAGAGCAGCCAACCAAAAGAGCAAGAGTGGACACCCAAGGAGAAAGCCACAGTGTGCTTGTAATCATCTTTGAGATTCATTTTAGAAGCTGCTTACCACGAATGGTAACTAGGAACCAATGGCTTTAGTGAAAACAATGATAGTTTATTAAGTCATTTTTTACAAAATCTCACATGGGAAAACTGTTTTACCTTCATGTTTTCACCTAAAGTGATTAATTTTTGTAATTTGATAGAGTATTTGGAAACATAGCAAATGTAGACAGGATTTCTCATTGTGGCTTAGCAGGTTAAGAACCCAACATAATGTCTGTGAGGATGGGGATTTGATCCCTGGCTTCACTCAGTGGGTTAAGGATCCAGTGTTGCCACAAGCTGCAGCATAAGTCGTTAATGTGGCTTCGATCCAGTGTTGCAATAGCTGTAGCTCTGGTATAGGCCTCAGTTGCAATTCCTATTTGACCCCAGCTAGGTTAAATGCCACTGGTGCGGCCCTAAAAAGAAAAAAGTACTGATAATTTAAAAAATGTACAGATAATAGAACAAATACCCACATATCAACATCCTACTTTGGTAACAGAACAAGGCCAGTATAGCTAAAATCCCCTATGTATCCTTGCTTTATTTGGCATAATTGCTGTCCTGAATTTGGTGCTCTTCTTTTCAAAATACATTTTTATAATTTTATAATTGATATGCATTATTTAGCAATACATTATTGTTATACTTATTTAAAAACCTCATGTAAATGGTCCCTTTATTTTATTTATTCATATGTTCCCGAGAAAATATGTTAAAGGCTCTTGGAAAGAGCATTAACCTTAACAGCAGAACAAGAAAAGAAAAGGAAGCACTATATATTCATTAATAGTACAATGGAGATGAAAACTGTACTTTATTCATGAGCTTGAATATTATACATAATGAAAATAAATGAGCTGGAGTCACATATTAATATAGATTCATCTCATAAGCCTTAAATTGAAGATAGAGTATCTTAAATAATGAACGTATTTTCACTTAACTAATTTTTAAAGTAATTCAGTGTTGTTCTTAGTTTTTTGCCTAAAATGTATATAAAGAATTTTTTATTGGATAACTAAAGGCATTATGTTATCTAATAATTTATTGTTCTTCAGGTCATCAGCTGCTTATGTGAGGTAATTAAACAGTATTTCTGAAATTCCCAGGCAAGTGTAAAGTTTGTTTTGTTTTGTTTTGTTTGTTTGTTTGCTTTTTAGGGCCACATCCATGGCATATGGAAGTTCCCAGGCTAGAGGTCCAATTGGAGCTGCAGCTGCTGGCCTACGCCACAGCCACAGCAATGCAGAATCCAAGCTGTGTTTGTGACCTACACCACAGCTCACAGCAATGCCAGATCCTTGACCCACTGAGCGAGGCTAGGGATCAACCCATGTCCTCATGGATCCCAGTCGGGTTCATTACTGCTGAGCCCCAATGGAAACTCCAAGTGTGAACTTTTTAATCCTTAATTTCAAATCTGTTCTATGATTACACTGATTGCATATGTTGGATGTTGATAGGATTTTTATAGGTCCATTCAGTATGAAGTTTGATGCCCTGTAAGCAGATCATTCTTCTTTGGCCTTTTTTTCATAGTTTATTCTGAATGCTTAGATAGTTGATAGATGATGTATTTGTTCCCTCATCTCCCCACCTCATTTTTCTGTCTAACAATTGCGAAAAATTGCAGCAGCTGTGGCTAAGTATTTACATTGAAAATAATAACATGCATAAATAGGATCTTTCTAACTCTTCATTATTGGCAGCAGAAATAAGTGGGAATATTGGCCTGGCCTCATCATAGAAACAGAGCCACATCCAGAATGAGATAAAACAAATGATTATAAACTCATAGCAAAACAAAAGAACAAATTAACAAAAGAAGGTGGTAATAATGTAATCAACAATACATGATAATCCTAGAAAATCAAAGTGATCCAGTAAATGTATTTCTTTAGAAAGGATTGGGCTCCATCTGTTGATTTATAAATTCCAAATAATTTGAGAAGGATTGAGTGACTAGAGGTCCCAGTGACAATCAAAAGTCAACTCATGTTTAAGGCATATTGAGATTCAGCAGAGTGTATGGTTCATAGTGTTAGCTAGACTGTCCAGATTTGAAAGTCAGCTCAGTCACTTAATAGTTATGCAACCATGAGAAGTTTCCTAAATGCTCCAGGACTGTTCCCTCACTTGTAATCCTCACAGCCTCATAGGATTTCTCTTAGTATTAAGTGAGTTAGTATCTATAAATCTGGTAGAACAGTAACTAGTCTATAGTAAGCATTCTATAAATATTAGCTTTTTATTATGAGTTAGAAACAAGGCTGTGATTTTCCAATAATTAGAAAATGTTTACTATATTACTTTTAATAAAAATAATTATATCTCTGTAATAAGCTATTTTCCTTCCATATTGGATATCTATATCCGTTTTAGTAGTTATAATTACTAAACAGTTTCCTCAAAATGTATTGCATTATATTCAAAGCACTGGACAGAATATGAGACAAATACATTGTCTTTCTTATCCATGTTTTGATGCATTTCTTACATGTTTTTGTATACATAAATCATATGTGGTATTTTTGTATTTCAGTACTTAACAGAAACATTAGGAAATTCTATTCATCCTTTTGCAACGTTATTTTTTTATTACACATAAATATTTTTGGAAATATCCAAGTTAATACAAGTTAGCTGATTTATTAAACTGTAGTACAATGTTTTACTGAGCAAATAGTGATGCTAAAACTTTTCTCTTATTTTCTACTAGGAACTAATTGAATCTGTGTGTAAATGTCTCATGTGCATGCCTATAATATTTTTACAGTGCAGATCTAGAAATGGAATTACTTGGTCTGAGATTGCATCTTCCACTTTACTCAGTATTGCCAAAATGTTCTTCAAAGTAGTTGTGTTAAATTTCACTCTAGTAAGAAGTATATCAGAGTGTTTATTTCCCACATCCTTGTTGACAGCTGTTATTTTTGCCAATCAAATGGGTCTAACCTAAAATGGTATCTCAAAAGTTTTTTATTTGATATTTTAAATTAATAGTAAGGACATATACATTTTTCATATTTATTAGCATTCCTTTTCTGGAAATTGGCCTTCCCTACAATTTGCTGATTATTTTTGAGACTATTTACTTTTTTTGCTGTTGTTCATTTTAAGAAGTACTTAATATTCTTTTGACATTAATCATTTTTTATGTGTTACAAATATCTTTTCTCAGTCTGTGACCTTTACTTTTTTGTCTTTGGATTTACAGATTACAATTTTTTTCATATAGGTAACTTGATCAGTATTTTTCCATAGTTTATGCATTTTGTGCTAAATTAAAATAGATTTTTTTCCTCTAGTCTGAGCTCATATAATATTCATCTATATATTTTCTAGAGGCTTTGAAATTTTGATGTTGGTTTTTTAGGACTTTAATGTTAAGAGTATATATTTTGTATGATGTCAGGTAATGATTTTCAGTGATTATGTAGTGTTGCATAATTTAAAGGACTCACCAAATTCCACAGCTTTAATAAGAGTAAAAATATGGCACGACAGGATAAAGAAAGCACAGGCTACCATAGAGATGGTGACAAAGTATAACCTCCCAGGGTTGTTCCTTGGTTGCACAGGATGTACTTTTCTTCACATTACGAACTAACCAAAATGTATATGTACATCATATCTTAATCAAGTTGTGTAATCAGTTAAACCAGATGAAAATCATCAGTCTAAATAACCCTAAACAATATAGATAAACTCATACATAGTGCTTTAAGGAGAGTTTCAATTTTTTAAAAATATTTTATTGTGGTAAAACCACTTAACATGAAATGTACTCTCTTAATTTTTAAGTGTACAATACATATTGTTTTTGTTTTCTTGTTTTTTGTTTTTGTCTTTTTTTTTGTCTTTTTAGGGCCTCACCCACAGCATATGGTAGTTCCCAGGCTAGGAGTAGAATCAGAGCTGCAGCTACCAGCCTACTATGCCACAGCCATAGCAACACAGAATCCAAGCTACATCTGAGACCTACACCTCAGCTCATGGCAATGCTGGATCCTTAATCCACTAAAGAAGGCCAGGGATTGAACCTGCATCCTCATGGATATTAGTCAGGTTCTTTAACCACTGAGCCATGATGAGAACTCCAATATAGTATTATTAAAGACAGTGTTGTATAGCATATCTCTAAAACTAATTTAGCCTGCATAATTAATACTTTATGACCTTTGAGTAGCAACTTCCCATTTCCCTTTATCCTCAACCCTTCGCAACCACCACTCTATGCTCTGATTTCATGATTTGACTATTTTAGATATCTCATGTAAGTGGAGTCATGCTGCATTTGTCCTTATGTGACTGGCTTGTTTCACTCAGCATAATTCACTAGGGTTCATCCACATTGTTGCATGTTGCAAGATTTCCTTTTTTATAGCTGAATAATATTCTATTATATGTATATACTACATTTTTTGTGTCCATTCATCTTTTGGTAGAAATTTAATTTGTATCCATATCTTGGCTGTTGTGAATGAGACTGCAGTAACACTGGAAGGCTAATATCTCTTTGAGATCCTAATTTCAATTCTTTTAGAAGTGGGATTGCTGGATAATATGGAAGTTCTATTTTTAATATTTTGAGTCATCTCCATGCTGTTTTCCATAGCAATTGCACTATTTAGCATTCTCACTAATAGTTTACAAGGGTTACTATTCTCATCCTAGGCAATACTGTTGTCCTTTGTTGTTTTGATAGTAACTATCCCAACAGGTGTCAGGTGACACCTCATTGTGGGTTTTTTTTTGTTGTTGTTGTTTTTTGCCATTTCTTGGGCCACTCCCATGGCATATGGAGGTTCCCAGGCTAGGGGTCGAATAGGAGCTGTAGCCGCTGGCCAACATCAGAGCCACAGCAACGCAGGATCTGAGCCTTGTCTGCAACCTACACTGCAGCTCATGGCAATGCTGGATCCTTAACCCACTGAGCAAGGCCAGGGATCGAACCTGCAACCTCATGGTTCCTAGTAGGATTCGTTAACCACTGAGCTATGATGGGAACTCCTCATTGTGGTTTTGATTTGAATTTCACTGATGATTAGTTAATTGAGCATCTTGCCATATACCTCTTGGCCATTTGTATGTCTTCTGGGGGCAAATGTCTATTCAACTTGTTAATAGAGTTTATGATTTTTTTGCTATTGTGTTATATGAGTTCCTTAAATATTTTGAAAATTGACTCTTTATCTGTGGTTTGAAAATATATTCTCACATTTCTTAGGTGGTTTTTTTCATCTTTTAGTGCAGAAGATTTTTAGTTTAATGTAGTCTTTATTTTTTTGCTTTGTTCCTTGTGCTTTTGAGTCATATCAATAAAATCAATGCTAAGAACCATATCCTAAAGCATTTTATCCATGTTTTGTTCCAGGATCTTTACAGTTTCAGGTCTTGTATTTAAGCCTTTAACCCATTATTAGTTTATTTTTCTTTATGGTGTAAGAAGGATCCAATTTCATTTATTTGCATATGTTTTCTCAGCACCATTGGTTTCAGAGACTATCCCTTTCCTGTTGTGCATTATTGGCAATCAAGTGACCGTATATTTGTGTATTGATTTCTGGGCCCTCTCTTTTGTTCCATTGGTCTATTTATCTGTCTTTAAAATCTTTAGTTTTGATTATTGTAGTTTTAATTACTGTAGTTTTGAAATATATTTATATTTTTAATAATCGTCTTTATTTTTGTGTGATTTTTAATTTTTTATTTTTATTAGTGGTATAGTTGATTTACAATGTTGTATCACTTTCTGCTGTACAGCATAGTGACCCAGCATAGTGACCCATTTCATTTTTTCCCATGAAATATATATTGAAATCAGAAAGTGAATCTGCCAGTTTTATTTTGCTTTCTAAAAGATTGTTTTGGCAATTCATAGTCCTTTGTGCTTCCATATGTAATTTAGAATTATTTTTTTCTGTTTCTGTAAAAAGAAGCCATTGGGATTTTGATACAGGTTGTATTGAATCTGTATATCACACACACACAGTGTGTTTTGTGGGTTAATTAGGACAATACAAGTAAAAGGTTTAAGAGTGCTACCTCGCATAAAAATCTTCATTGTTTTCCTGAGAATCACTCTGTATTATAAAATATTTACAAACTTTATCAATATCAATGCTTTTGCCTTCTTTTACTCATATTAATAGTGCTTCCATATTATTCATGATATTCTCCTTTTCTCATTCAACTTTTCTTATTCCAATATTTTACAACATTAGTTAACATTATATTTATGTATTCTATAAAGAGTATATCATTAGATTTTTTGAGAAGCAAAATCTTGTCTTTCGTTATCAGGTTATATTAGCATGATTAATATATGTGTGGCATATTTCTAGCATATTGTTCATTAATTTCATTTTATAAGGTTTATTTGCTTCATTTTATTTTTCTCATACCTTTTATTTGACTCTTCTAGTTTACTTATTCTTTTAATGTATTTTAAAATCACACATTCTATTTTTACATTTTAATGGCTAAACTGAACTTTTGGTATGCATAGTCAGCCTTCTAAGTTAAACATATTTTGTATCTCTGTTCTTTTCATAATGCATGTGTTTTAGATATCTTTAACTCTGCATCTCAGTCTTCCTTGTTCTACAAGTCACAATTTAAATTGTAGAGAATATAATTTAAAATTTTCATGTAGTGTTTCTAGGAGAGTTAAACAAAGAATACCATATTCTTTTCATAAAACATCTCTTTTACCTTGACTATGGTCTAATTAATGGCATTTTCAAATAAGGGGGAGGCTAGAATGACATTTATTCTTTGATCCTCATATTAATATTAATTAGCTAAACATCCTTTGAAAACACGAATT
This sequence comes from Phacochoerus africanus, assembly GCF_016906955.1. NCBI lineage: Eukaryota > Metazoa > Chordata > Mammalia > Artiodactyla > Suidae > Phacochoerus > Phacochoerus africanus. Next base: position 179,350,700 of record NC_062545.1, on the reverse strand, counting down.
TTGCTAGTCTTATATGTTAGAATATATTTCAGCAATTTTGGAGGGAGGGAAAGAGGAAATAAGAGAGAGAAATTGAGGGAGGGAGAGAGAGACTGAATAGAGAGCTACATCCAGATCACATGACTATTTTATAAAGTAACCCAAATTTATACCAGCATCAGTTTGTAAAATTTGTCATTCAAGGGGTTGATTTCTCATTAACTATGTAGACAAAAAATGTTTGAAAATATCCCAATAGAGTTCTAATTTGCAGCTGTTTGATTGTTTTTCCCTATTATCTGCAAAGCAATTATGCGTGAATAAAGACTTCTTGACTAGCTTTCAAGGAAGTATTGACCACTAATTCATTTTAATTAAGGAATATCAAAGCAGAATAATTTAAATCAACAAAATAAAGAATGTTAAAGGACGTGAAAATTCAACAGTAATCAGTTCTAATACCTAAGAAGAAATTTTTCGGTTTCACATTCAAAACATATATATGCATAGATAGATCTATCCACCTATTTATTTAGATGTGCACATATGTATACACAAATATCTGTGAATATACATATCATTTAAATTAATTTATATGAGGTATATCATGAAATGATAAATATAGTGACTTTACATCAAACAGGGGAATTTAAGCCATCATTTAGGGGGAAGTGTCATTATTATAGTAGACTTGTCCACAAAATTGATATGTAAGACCTTAAAAATCAAATGAAAGTTAGAGATGCAGAAAGGGAATGCAGATTTCCAGGTAGAGGGTACCACATGAGGCACAGAGGCAAGAGAATGCCTGGAAGTCAGCATAGCTTTGTACACCTTGATGTTTAGAAGACTTAGATTTGAATTCTGAGGCTGAACTATTTTGTAGAGGTCATTTAATTTCTAAAACTCTGGTGAATTCCAGTGATACTATTATGTATGTCAAAATTATGTTTTTGAAAGTTTGATATGTTTACACATATGTATGGTTTGTAGTTACTAGCCCAAAGTAAGTGATCAATAAATATATTATCAAGTTTTATTATTATATTTGCTATAATTATTTTTGCCCATGTAAGACTCTATAGTTATTTCAGCATATTGTGAGCACACCTAAAAAGTGAGTAGTAAGAGTTAGGGTAGGAGAAAAAGATAATCCAAGGGAGATTATTACCTACTTTATAAACCTAATCAAAACATATGAACATTATTTTGTGTCATTTGGTAGTTATTGAAGTAGGTATTTAATTTCAAATAGAGAAAGCCATCTTTTGCTATATTGTGAGAGAATGGATGTAGGAGCATGATGAGTGAAACTGGAGGGAGAACCACTTATAAACTGAGGTGACGTGTACCTAAATTGTGGATGCTGTGGAGATTGACATAATAAAATTAATGACATACTTGGGGGAGTAGAGCTTATTGAGTTTAGAGATGTTTTAAATTTGCCATTGAATCAAAGTTGATGAAGATATCTTTACATGGTAAATTTTATGTATATGGTGACTCTATTCCTGGAAAAATAAACATGGAAGGATATAAAGGGAATTGAGTCCAGCTTTACACATGTATCAATACAAATGTTTAGAGAAAAACAAAGTGTATGTGTTTAGCAGTGTTTTGCTGAACTGGATTTTAGTTTGAAGACATGTCAGCTGCAGATATAGAATTAGAAATTATCAACCTTTAGATTAAAATTAAGTCATGCTTGGGCTGCCGTAAGAGAGTGGCTTAAACAACAGAAAATTGTTACCTCACAGTTCTAGGAGCTGAAATTCTAAGATCAGGGTGCTGGCAGGGTTGATTTTGAATGAGGCCTTTCTTCTTGGCTTTCAGACAGCCATTTTCTCACTATGTCCTCAACGTGGCCTTTCTTCTATGCTTGCACTCTTGATGTCTCTTCCCCCTTTTTTATAAAAAGCATCCATTCTTTTGGTTTAGGGCCCTAATCTTAAGACTGCATTTAACTCCTTAAAAGCCCTATCTCTAAATAACATCACACCAGGGGTGTTAGGACTTCAATATATGCATTTTGAGGTGAACACAATTCAGCTTATAATAGTTACAGCATCAAAATGAGATGAAATTCTAAGAAGCTATGTGATGAAAACTGCCTGAGTCAAAAAAATTAATCATAATAATTTTTGAGAGCTCTATTTTAAGATATAATATGTGATACTATCATGATGTCACAGATAAAAAAGAATCAAAATAATATGAATGCACCTCCAACATGTATTTGGTACAATTCCTGGCATAGATTGAGACATTAAATTACTAAGTTTTGAATTAATGTTGAATGAAAAATGGCTAATTGAAAAATAAAAAAATAAATGTAGGCAATAAGAGGTTTATATAAGGGAATTGAAAAATCAGTTACTTTCAACTTCTTAGCATAAATATGATGAAATTAACATCCAGACAGGTTAAGTGCCTTTTATAACATCACACTCTTAATAGAAAAAGCAGGTCTGGAATTAATCCTTCTAATTTTATTTCCCCTACAGTATTTCATGATATATGGTGATGGATATAATGTGATTTGCAAAACAAAGTGTGAAAATAAAAAATAAGAGAGAAAAGGAAGACAAAATGGAAGAAAAAGAAAAGTGATACTAACTTATTAAATAGGAAAAAAAATTTAATTTTGCAAACAGAATTTAAATTGAGTCTCAACTAAAATGGACTGTTATCTAAAATGACAAATAGTAAGGTATAGTAGAATGAAATAAATTAAAAGAATGAAGAATAGAATAATACAGTCCCATAATGAATAAAACATAAGACTAGTTCATTAGAATAGAATAAAACATTAATTTAGCTGATTAAAGGGTGTCTCTTATTCCCAAGGTAGTCAGAGACAAGATATTGTGTAATTTAGGAAATATCAAAATTATTTAAAAAGATGCTCATCTTGTTAAGATGGTCTAAAGACAGAGTAATTCATTATCTTAAATTTATGTGTAACTACTCCATGAGAATATTTTGATGAGAAGAATTTATGAGTTTAAAACTATTGATACTTAACAATTTTTTTAACTGTAAATTTAAAATGCCTCACCTACTGTTTTGTTCCCATAGAACCCATTGTGCTGTGCTTTATTTGCTTTTTACATTAAAAATGCTACATATCAATAATAGACTATGAGAATATATAATAAAAATAAATCTGATTTATAAAGAAAACTCCAAACTTTTAATGATATGTAAATATGACATGAATTGATGTGGACCTGTATTATGAACATGGCTTAAGAATCTGAATATTATGGGAATGGTTGCTCCTCACAGATACCTAATAGTTTATTTGGAATAATAAACAGATTAAAAAACAAGGAAAATATTATAAAAGATGAGGATACTTGACCTCAAATTTTACCAAGTTACAGTAAATAACTATGTAATACAGATGTAAATAGAGGAAAATAGGAAAATTCTCCAGTAATAGGAAACCATAAAATGAAACCATAAATAAAAATACCGATTTTTAAAATTAGACATTAAAATGTTAAGACTCTTGTTGATTTGGTTCCTTTTTATGACATTTTCTTTTTATTTTATTTTTTTATCATTTATTTATATATATATATATATTTTTCTACCATTACAGCACGGTGATCCAATTACACATACATATATACACTCTTTTTTCTCACATTACGTGTTCCATCATAATTGACTAGGCAGAGTTCCCAGTTCTACACAGCAGGATCTCATTGCTAATCCATTCCGAAGGCAGTAGTCTGCATCTATTTAACCCCAAACTCCCAATCCACCCCACTCCCTCCCCTTCCCCCGTGGCAACCACCAGTCTATTCTGCAAGTCCATGATTTCTTTTCTCTGGAAAGGTTCGTTTGTGCCATATATTAGATTCTAGATATAAATGATATCATATGGTATTTGTCTTTCTCTTTCTGACTTATTTCACTCAGGATGAGAGTCTTTAGTTCCATCCATGCAAATGGCATTATTTTGTTCTTTTTTATGGCCAAGTAGTATTCCATTGTGTATATATACCACCCATTATGACATTTTATAGTTGTAATCATTGCTTACTTATTATTATTTAATATTCAGTAAGGTCAATCACTCTCATATGGTCACAGTTGTATCTCTGTGATCTAGAAACAGACCAGTCATAGTAGATTCTCAATTAAAATTGTTTATCAAGCAAGTTAATATTCTAATATATAGCTTTCTTTTCAGCATCTGTCAAGAGTTTCTGGTGACCTTCATTATTTATGAAAACAGTACTTATATTTGCTGCTCTGACAACTTTGAATTCCTTGCAGGTTTCTGAATATGCCCTGTTGTCTTATACTACCTGCTCTTTCCTCTTCCAGGAAAAGGTTGGCCTCTATTCACTTTTTGAACCTCAGCTCGAGTGTCCTTCTCTATCTTTAGTCCAAATTACTTGGTCTTTCTGCCTGGATCCTTATATAAATTAGGATAGGTTGTGTAAAAACATCTCTATAATATAGCTGTCTCCAGTAATTCCTGTAGCACCTTCCACGGGAGAATGCTCATTTTTTAGTATTTTTTGCCTCATTGAGTTGTGAGATTCTCCAAAGTATATTTTTATATTTCTTTACTAGCTCAAAGCCTGGTACACAAATGGTAGACATGAAATACTTTTATAGAGTAGATGAATTAACTGAACAATGCATTTTGTAGAATTTCTTAAAGAATAGCCTAGGAAAAAGATACTTGAAATATCTCCAAGATACCAAACTTAGAAATAAATAAAAGACAATTAGAATCAGAGATCCACTGGCATAATACCAGGTTTAAATATCCATTAAGAGTAATGAAAAAAGTTGAAGGCAGCCTTGTGGCTCATGACCAAGTAGAGATGCTTTTGAATTCTCTTTACTTATGAAAGGAAATAATAGCTCTAAAGAAAGGCTGTAAGTCAGAGTTGTCAAATGTGTATTTTCTTTGTTAAAGCAGAAAATGACATCATGTCAGTTACTTTAAAATGGCATAGTGGTTTTGTAATGAATTTTAATAGCATTTATTGTCTTTTTAAAAGTTTCTTTTAAGCAAAATGAAGTTATTTTGTACTGTGTTTTTAGATTACAGAGCCTACAACACCCACTCCCCTCAAAGTGTGTTTTATGTCAATTATCTCTGGGATGCATTCGATGGAAATCTTCTTTCTGACACTGTTAGCCATAGAGCAGAATTGATTATGATGAAATTTTATTATGTATATTTATAGTTAATCTGCTAAGCATTTCTGTTAACCTTTGTTCCTAAACAATTTACAAGTGGAGAATTAATAAGGTGTGTTTTAAAAATATATAAACGCATATCATAAGTTGACATAAAATTTAACAGATTCTGAAATGATTGCAATACCTATCTAAAATGGATATTATTACTGAAGAAGTTGTCTCCTTTTGAACAGTAAGAAATCACATACTTTGTTTTGTATCATTTGTCAGTAAGAACCAATAGAGGAGAATTCTAGAAAAGTAGTACCATTTTCTATGTAATCTGGCTTTTGTTTCATGCCAAGAACAGAAAATAATGGCTTGATTTTTCTTCCAGTTAAATATAAAGATGTCCTCATTTATTTCAGTGAAAGCAATGTGATGTTATTTGATTTTATTATTTTCTCTTTTTGTTTATTATATAAAATGAAAAGGATTTATACCATTCATTAGGTTTGGGCCATAGTATTATTTAAAAAAATAAAATATGTATCTGTTCAGAGCTATTTTATTGTACATTCTATGTTTAAAACCTCTACTATTTGTCTCACAATTTCTTCAGAGATTATTACTTTTAAGACTGTGAAAATGTAATAAACAACAAGGTCCTACTGTATAGCACAGAGGACTGTATTCAATATCCTATGGGAAACCATAATGGCAAATAATATTTTAACAGAGAATGTAAAAAAAAACAAAAACAAACAATATGCCACAAATATGATACTTAATTCTGAATTGAATGTATTGGGGATTATTTTTAGAAACATTCATTGAATCAATAAAATAACCATTTTGAAAAGAAAAAGTTTATGAAACCATAGTGTTTTTAATAAAAATGTGCAATTCTCTAATAAGTTATATTTTAAATAAATTGCTATAATTAACTATGCAAGAAGTCATGAGCCAATGGCTTGTGAGAAGTATATAACTTTAGATTTTCATATGTAGATTGAAATGAAGCTACATGAATTAAGCCAGTTTGAAATGTGTTGGACATTATGTCTTTTGATATTTCAATTAAGATATACATGAAGAATCTCAATATATCATAAAATAAAACAGTTTTAGGGTCATAACAGTTAAAAAATCACATCCTTCTGTTTACCAGTCACCTAGAAGGACAAAAATAAACAGAATTAAAAATTTTAAAATAAATAAAAAATAGTTTATTTTGAAACTAATCTATATAAATATGCATCTTTTTTTTTTCTTCTCGACTAAGCATATTTGGTTTGTTTAATATGGAAAATACATGCTAAAGTGTGGAATCATTCTTCTGTGGCCTGACTTTTGTGTACAACTTAATTTTTTATTCTCTTTTACTTATTATTTTTTATTAAAATATAGTTTAATTACAATATCATATTAGTTTCAGTTAAACAGCATAATGATTCAGTGTTTTGGCAGATTACACTCCATTATAAATTAACACAAGATAATAGGTATACTTCCCTGTGCTATAGAGTATATCTTTGTTGCTTATCTATCTTATATATAGTAGTGTGTATCTGTTAATCGCATTCCCATAATCTAACCCTCCCCTCTTCCTTCTCCCTTTAGTAACCACAAATTTGTTTTCAGAGACTGTGAGTCTCTTTCTGTACTACATATACATTCATTTGTATTATTTTTTAGGTGTCACATATAAATGATATCACAGTGTATCTTTCTTTCTCTATCTGATTTATTCAACTAAACATAATATTCTCTAGATTATCCACATTGCCACAAAGGCAATATTTCATTATTTTTTTATGGCTGATTAATATTCTATTATATATGTTTGTATTTATGTATACCTCTTCTTAATCCATCTATTCTGTTACTGGGTCCTTGATGTGCTCCCATATCCTAGCTATTGTAAATAGTTCTGGTATGAACATTGGGGTGCATATATCTTAAAAATATTGTTTTAATATTTTTTGGATATATACTCAGAAATGGACTTGTTGGATCATATCATAGTTCTAGATATGGTTTTTAAGGACCCTCCATATTGTTTCCCATACTGGCTGCATCAATTTGCATTCTTTTCTCCACATGTCCTTCAACATTTATTTGTAGACTTTTTGATGATAGGCATTATAGGAGGGGTGAGGTGATTCCTGAATGTGGTTTTGAGTTACAAAAAATGTGCATTTTATACAGACTTACCAGAAATTTTTATGGAAAAATATCTAGAATGTTTTAGCTATGCGCCATTTAAAAAAAACCCTGTGATAATTTGGTATTCAATTGTATTGTGTGAATTCATGATAATGCATTGACGTTCTAATAAAGTATGTAGGGCTATTTCCCCCTAAACAGTGTCCATAAGTTCTCAAGTTTTGAATTCGTGCACAAAGAGTTTTCAGTGGACTTGTTCATGAGTCTTTGTTCTGTCATCTTTGTCAAGTAACTCAACATCTCTGAAAAACTCTTAAGTGACAAGTCTCTCACCTATAAAATGGTGATGACAGTTTCTACTTCAAAGCACTCTTGTAAAAATTGGATAAAATATTAGATGCCTAAACAGTGTCTGGCACATAGTAGGTACTGATAAATAATATCAAATACTTTAGTAATAATCTATGATTTCTCTCCTGTCAATTTTCAAATACCATTTCTTATTGCTATATTGTTATTTTTCTTTTTCCACTTTATTTCTGGTTAGCTGAGGGTTTAATAATTAAACCAACAAGCAATTTATTATTGAACATAAAAGCTTGGATTAGAGGCCAAAATGAGTGCTGAGCCCTATCAGTAAAGAATGTGAACTTTTTTATTGCTGCTGAAGCCCTTTGTGTTTATGTACAAATGTTAGGATTGGTTGTGGTGGTTGATGACACAGAAAAATTGTCAGGATAATTGAACTATTATTCTATTTATCTGCTATTAGATATTTATTTCATTAAACACTGAATTGCCTTGGTCTAACTGGACAGTGTGAATGTGGAAAAGTGGGAGGAACATTGTATAACAATATACTTAATTTCTTCAGTTCTAGATGACTTTTCTCATTGAATATGTTTGCTTTATAATAATATTTTATGAAACATCATTCAGAAATCCTATAATCAAGATAGAATCTATATAAAGTTGAGGTGCAAGACTTTAGAAATTTTTGGTTGTAATAAACTATGGAAGGAGTTCCCATTGTGGCTCAGCAGGTAAGAACATGACTAGTATTCATGAGGATGCAGGTTTGATTCCCGGCATTGCTCAGTGAGTTAAGGATATGGCATTGCCGCAAGCACAGATGCGGGTTGGATCTGGCATTGCTGTTTCTGAGGCGTAGACTGGAAGCTACAGCTCCAATTAGATCCCTAGGCTGGGAACTTCCATATGCTGCAGGTCTGGCCCTAAAATAAATAAATAAATAATTAACTATAGAAAAGCTTGTCTATTATAATTAATGTCATTTTATCATAACCAAAAAGTAGAAAGACATTATTTTATTAGTAAATATAAAATGTATCGTTTTTTGAAATATAGTGTGTTTATTTTTTTCTAATTAGATCCTTAGGTTTATATTCTTAGTAATAAATGTTTTGATCATGTATTTAAGTAATAGTTTATTTCACTGTTAATAATGTTTTGAAATTATCTCTTTTTTTTTTTAGGGCTGCACCCATGGCATATGGAGGTTCCCAGGCTAGGGGTCCAACCAGAGCTACAGCTGCCAACTGCCACAGCCACAGCAACATCAGACCTAAGCCATATCTGCAACCTACAGCACAGCTCATGGCAACACATAGCAATGCCAGATCCTTAACCCACTGAGCGATTCCAGGGATCACACCTGTAACCTCATGGTTCCTAGTTGGATTTGTTTGCACTGTACCACGATGGGAACTCCAATGTTTGGAAATTCTAAGTAAAAATTGTTGGTTACTAATAAATATGAACCTTTATATTAGTATTTATAGGTAATTGAAGGCAACAGAATAAATTTTAAAAATTGAAGATGGATTTTGTCTGTAGCTGTATAAAAATCTTTGGGTACTTTAAGAACAAAGATTGGAAGAAAATATTCTGAAGAGAAACTGGTTCTTAAAGTTGTCTTGTGTTATTCTTGGTCATATTTTTGAAATTATAAGCTGAATTTCAATATGCTCAGCATACCTATTTTGAAATATGTAAATAATGCAAAGTAGCTTTGAAATTTTTTTCCTATCTCCTTACTATGCCCACTTGGAAGGGGAATTTTAATGCCCAGGAAAGAATGACTTAATAAACACATAAAATGAGTTAATTAGTAAATTTCCTTTAATATGTCTTTGAATAAACAAAAAAAATAGACCAATTAACTAATGAGACATTAAATACTAGTGTTTAAATCTCATATTACTTATATCCATAAACATCAGTGAATTCTAAAAGTTGCTAAGGTTTAACAGATTAAACACTGGGTGAATCTGTTCTCAGTCAAAGGGAAACTGTTCTCAGGTACATAAAACTTTCATTGAATTAGTGTCTTGAAGGCAGAATTTCTTCCATTAGCTTTATTAACATTTTATTACTTTTCTATGAAATTCCAGCTTCTTAAATTTAACATATAAATATAATTTAAAGTGAAGTAATTTGAGTTTGAGGCAGTTCCCTAAAATTGAACTTGGTTTATAGCTTAATATCAGACTCTAAAACCCAGCACACACATTTTTCAAACATCTCCTTTTCTAGATCTCAGTTCATGCTATTTAGTTGCATTATATTCTGAACTATGTAATATGTTATTTTACAAATACTTTTTTAGTAATAATTTTAATATTTAGTATGGAGAGATCTCAGCCCAGTTTACTAATTTTATCAATTATTTCAATTGGCAGCCTCTAGTTCTGTGTAAACAGTCACTCTGACTAAAATCAATTATTTGATTTCTTGGGATCATAAATCATACATTCTTTTATCATTCTTAACAGCAAAGCCCTTGACTTCCTTTTCTTGTACGTTTTGGCAGATAAAAGAACAGAATGGCATGAGGCATGACATTGACATTGTAAAGTCAGCCCCAAGCTGGTCCCATCTCTGTACTTTTTATGATATTGATAAAATTCTCATTATTTTGATGGAAATTATTGTGCCTCTCTTGTTGTGTGGCAAGGAGTTTCTGTTCAACTGTTTTAAAAAAACTGTTTTTTTAGAAATCCCATAAAAGAAAAGCAAACTGAAATGGTAGAGAAGGGAAGATAATTGTCCCTTAGAGATGTAGACCTAATTCCATAGCATTCAGGCAAGTTACCGATGCAAGGTTTTACCCAATGTCTAGTAAAATGAGCATTGTCAGTTGAGAATGAATAAATATTTATTTTTTTAAACAATGTACATGACTAAATGCAGTGGCTTTGTACATTTTGCCTAATTGAAATATATACTGAAAAATAGATACAACCATGCTATAATTAAATTATTTGATTGGGACATCATAAAGGCAGCAGTAAATCATTCTTAAGCTGATCTACCAAGATTCTCATATTTTACCAGATTTTGAATATAAAATAAAATAATTGTATTTAAAGTAAAATACCATTGTGTCCATACATACCACTCATTTGCTAAGAGAATATAAATCTTTTTTCTAGGATTGACCTCCAAAGTACTTCCCGTAACTCCCTAAGATGCTTACATGCATGGTTAGAAGATGTTTTAGCCCCTCTAAATCTAATTTATCTAAATCTAGGGAATGACTGACTTAATCAGAGCACCTGCTACAGCTTGGAAATCCCTCACTTCTGCTATTCTTGCCTCCTTTCTGCTCCTTTTGGCCTCTGCTACTTTGTCTCTTGTGAGAAGAATGCTCACTGATATTTATTTTCTCTTCCTGGTTAATCTCCAGTGCTCTTCTTCCTCTCTACTCAGTGAGAAAGTATTTTTTGGTTTTCAAGATCAGCTGGCTCAGAGATGCTTCCCTCAGAAGAGCCTGTATAAAGAGAAGACAGGGCTACAGAGCAAGGTTAAGTAAGTTGCCTTAAATTGCAGTATTAGTAAAGACTAGAGCAGAGATCTTGGAGATTACCCAATTCTCCTTGTAACCATCAAGTTAAATTGATTCCTATTCAACTTTAATTAGAATTTGTTTCATTCAGTTACTTTTTAAATAGGTATCAACTGCAGTAATAAGAGGGGGTGGATTCTCACAAGTGGAGCATGCCAGTAGTCACTGGTTAGAGCCTCCATTTGACAGTATTGCTAATTTCCTCCAATTTTCAGAGAGCTAAATCTAGACCCTTAGGAGATGTCAGCTGAAAGCAGAATCCTATATGCTGGATACTTGGCTAGACAGCCTGATATATTCTAGCTGACAAAAATTGTCTTGTCTGCCTGTGTGGAGCCCCTGCTGATTAGTTTTTAAATTAATAATTAGAATGAGGAGCATTTGGTAATCAGTAGGAGGTACAAAGCCAGTTATTTTCTTTGTTCCATCAGGCCAGTAGTGGAATCTTGCATAAAACTTTTTTTATCTCAGATGAGCTTTTTGTTGAGCTGATTCATATTTTCATTTTTTTTAATTTTAATAATCACTTGTTTCCAGTTTTATTCCTTTAGGCTTTGTAGTGTATACCTCAGATTCCTCTGGGTTGAGTCTAATTTTGAGATTTTATTCTATTCTAAAGACCTATTCTTGTACAATGTTCTGCTAAAGATACCTTGCCCAGTATCAGAAAGATGCTGATGTATGTATTACAGATAACCAGTGTTTCTAAAAGAAGAAAAATGCATGTTTCATATCTTTTGAAATGATAGGGAAAATGTAATTAAATATATAGAAACATATATTTTGGGCTGATGAGCTGATGAAATAAGTACTGCATATGTGTTAGTCATTACAACCTTTTTTTTTTTTTTTGGTCTTTTTGTCTTGTCTAGGGCCGCACCCACAGCATATGGAGGTTCCCAGGCTAGGGGTCCAATCGGAGCTGTAGCTGCCGGCCTATGCCACAGCCACAGCAAAGCCAGATCTGAGCCATGTCTGTGACCTACACTACAGCTCACGGCAAACGCCAGATCCTTAACCCTCTGAGCAAGGCCAGGGATCAAACCCACAACCTCATGATTCTAGTCAGATTCATTAACCACTGAGCCACGACAGGAACTCCCATTATATCGTTTTTAAGAAAAAGTTTCTAAAGATGAATTAAAGATTAAAGTAGTAAACAGGGATGCTTATAAAACTGAAGAATTCAAACTTTGAGCAGAATGTGAATATTGACCTATAAAAAATGGAACTAACTTGATGTTTAGCCACCAGTGCTGTTCTTGGGTATGAAATCAAGTAGGAAGTAGGACAAAAATGTGTGTCTTTATTCTGCCTATCAATAAGTAAGGGATTAGGTTTAGGAAAAAGGCTTATTAGAAGACCAAAAAGCTCTGTATGTCAGTGTTCATAGTTGCAGGAATAACAGAATAGTACTTTGCACTGAGTCCGTGTATCAGAGAAAGAGACCCGAAGGCTGAGATCCATCTAGAGGCTGCCAAAGAGTTCTAGCAAAGTGAGTTGCTAGGATCATCTGTGCTCTTTTGGAAACCCCTCCTTCCCCACACTTCAGTTTTATAAGCTATTGAGGTTGGGACCTAGGGATGGAAAACAGGGAATTCTTTGTTCAGGGTGTTTCATTCAATACTCTTAAGGTGGACTAAGAGGGAGACACTTCTTTTTTCCCTCCAGCCAAGTGAGGGGAATTTCAGGAGTTGGACCCTAAGAGTTGCAGACTTTTTCATCTACGAAAGACAGGGGTCCTTAGTTCCCTACACCTCCTCCTTCAGGCAGCATCTCTGCAATCCCAATGAGACTGGCCCCTGTGGCTAGTGACAGTAAGAGGGAGGGGTCAAGGAAGAAAAGAAGGCAAAGAGAGAAAAAGACACTAAGTAACAACCCCCCAAACACACTCTCTGTTTGTTCCCCTCAGGTGTTCAGGATATCAAGTGAGTACACAGCTGGAGGGAATGGAGAAAATCTAAATTAGAAAGTTCACAAGTTTTTTTTTTTTTTTTAATAATCGAACTGTGCATTTTAATTACAGAAATGGGATTGTTCCTGTGTCTAACTACAGAGAACTGGGAAGCTGTGAAATATGCCCCCAGTTTTTTCCAATAGCAGGAAAAGAAATACCCTGTCTAATGACAAGTGGCAGAAAGAATAAAGTTGATTTATTGCTATTAAATGTTGCTAATTCAATAGACTATTACATACAATCAGGCAGACTTTAACTCTGAAAGATTTGAACTAAATGAATGAATGAATATACGTAAATTTCGTAGACTTCTGTTCAGGCTTCAGAACGAAATTTAGGAAATAGGGGCAAATGAGGCTAAACATACCCAATCCCTCCACAAACCTGCAGGTCAGGGCTGCCACCTCTGTGGGCACAGTGCACTGAGTTTCCCTAAGTGCCTTGCTGTGCCCTGCAGTAACATCACTTGTTGTCAGTAGCATAGTTCCCCCTGCTTCCCAGGAAACTCAGTACCGTTGGTGCTACCTCCACCAGACGCCCTGGAAAATGGATTATCCCATTGCATAAATACATCATTCATATGTAATTAAAATTAAAAGCTTTGCACGAAAAAGGAAATTATCAATAAGACAAAAAAGACAACCAAAGCCATACAAAAAAAGATAATCATACATCATTGCATTCATCTGTTGATGGACACTTAGGTTGCGTCCATGTCTTGGCTACTGTAAATAATGCTGCTATACAGTGGGGTGTAGGTATCTTTTTAAATTAATATTTTCCTTTTCTTTGGATATATAACTTGGAGTGGAATTGCTGGATCATATAGTAGCTCTATTTTTAGTTTTTTAAGGAACCGGCATACCTTTTGCCACAGTAGCTGTACCAATTTACGTTCCCACCAACAGTGTACAAGGGTCCCAAATACTGCCAACATTTATTTGTGATCTTTTCTGATGATAGTCATTCTGACAGGTGTAAGGCAACGTCTCATTATGGTTTTGATTCGCATTTCCCTGACAGGGATGTTGAGTGTCTTTTCATGTGCCTGTTGGCCATCTGCATGCCTTCTTTGGTGAATGTCTATTCACGTCTTCTGCCTAGTTTTTAATCAGGTTGCTTGAATTTTAGCTTTGAGTTATGTGAACTATTTATGTATTTTGTATATTAACCCCTTATTGTACATATCATTTGCAAATATTTTCTCCCATTTAGCAGGTTGTCTTTTTTGTCTTATTGATAATTTCCTTTTTTGTGCACAGATTTTAAGTTTAATTAGGTCCCATTTAAAATATGTAGTTATTTTTTTTTTGGCTTAAAATTTCATTACATTTATTCTATTTATTTATTATTTTATTACTCAAATGAATTTATCACATCTATAGTTGTATAATGATCATAACAATCTAATTTTGCAGGATTTCCATCCCACAGCCCAAGCACATCCCCCCACTCCCCAAACTGTCTCCTCTGGAGACCATAAGTTTTTCAATTTCTGTGAGTCAGCATCTGTTCTGCAAAGAAGTTCAGTCTGTCCTTTTTTCAGATTCGACATGTCAGTGAAAGCATTTGATGTTGGTGTCTCATTGACTGACTTCACTTAGCATGATAATTTCTAGGTCCATCCATGTTGCTAAAAATGCTGGTATTTTGTTCCTTTTAATGGCTGAATAATATTCCATTGTGTATATGTACCACATCTTCTGGATCCACTCCTCTGTCGATGGACATTTAGGTAGTTTCCATGTCTTGGCTATTGTAAATAGTGCTGCAGTGAACATTGGAGTACATGTGTCTTTGTGAGTAGTGGTTTTATCTGGATAGATGCCCAGGAGTGGGAAGGCTGGATCAAATGGGAGTTCTTTTTTCAGTTTTCTGAGGAATCTCCCTACTGTTTTCCACAGTGGTTGCACCAATTTACAATCCCACCAACAGTGTACTAGGGTTCCTTTTTCTCCACACCCCGTCCAGCACTTATTGTTTGTAGACTTTTGGATGATGGCTATTCTGGCTAGTGTAAGGTGGTACCTCAGAGTGGTTTTGATTTGCATTTCTCTAATGATGAGTGATATTGAACATCTTTTCATGTGTTTTCTGGCCATTTGTATGTCTTCTTTGGAGAACTGTCTGTTTAGATCTTCTGCCCATTTTTTGATGGGGTTGTTTGTTTTTTGGTATGGAGCTGCAGAAGATGTTTATAAATTTTGGAGATTAATCCCTTGTCAGTTGATGCATTAGGAAATATTTCCTCCCATTCTGTGGGTCATCTTTTTGTGTTGTTTAGGTTTTCCTTTGCTGTGCAGAAACTTTGAAGTGTGATTAGGTCCCATTTGTTTATTTTTATTTTTATTGTCCATACTCTAAGAGGTGGATCTGAGAAGATGTTGCTGTCATTTATGTCAGAAAGTGGCCTATGTTTTCCCCCAAGGGTTTTATAGTATCTGGTCTTATATCCAGGTCCTTAATCCATTTGGAGTTTATTTTTGTGTATGGTGTTAGGGAGTGTTCTAATTTCATTCCTTTCCATGTGGCTGTCCAGTTTTCCCAGCACCACTTATGAAACAGACTGTCCTTTCTTCATTGTATATGCTTGCCTCCTTTTTCATAGATTAGATGGCTGCCGGTGCATCAGTTTAATTCTGGGCTTTCTATCCTGTTCCACTGATCTTTATTTCTGTCTTTTTGCCAGTACTATGTAGTTTTGAGGACTGTTGCTTTGTAGTATAGTCTGAAGTCAAGGAGCCTGATTCTTCCAGCTCCATTTTTCTTTTTCAGGATGTCTTTGGCTATTCTGGGTCGTTTGTGCTTCCAAACAAATGTTAAAATAATTTGTTCGAGTTCTGTGAGAAAAGTCCTTGGCAATTTAATATGGATTGCATTGAATCTACAGGTTGCCTTGGGTAGTATAGTCATTTTGGTAATATTGACTCTTCTAATCAAAGAGCATGGTATGTCTTTACATCTGTTTGTGTCATCTTTGATTTCTTTCATCAGTGTCTTATAGTTTTCAGAGTACAGGTCTTTTGTCTCCTTAGGTAGGCTTACTCCTAGGTATTTTATTCTTTTGGATGTGATGGTAAATGTGATTGCTTCCCTAATTTCTTTTTCTGCTCTCTCATTGTTAGTGTATAGAATTGCCATCGATTTCTGTGTATTAATTTTGCATTCTGTGACTTTGCCAAATTCATGGATGAGCTCTAACAGTTTTCTGGTAGTCTTTAGGATTCTTTAGGTATAGCATCATGTCATCTGCAAATAGTGATAGTTTTACTTCTTCCTTTCCAATTTGGATTCCTTTTGCTTCTTTTACTTCTCTGATTAGTGTAGCTAGGACTTCCAAAACTGTGTTGAAGAGCAGTGGCGAGAGAAGACATCCCTTTCCTGTTCTTGATCTCAGTGGGAATTCTTTCAGCTTTTCACCATTGAGAATGATGTTCGCTGTGGGTTTGTCATATATGGCCTTTATCATGTTGAGGTAGGTTGATGCGAGGCCCACTTTCTGAAGGGTTTTTATCAGAAATGGGTGTTGGTTTTTGTCAAAGGCTTTTTCCGTGTCTATTGAGAGGATCATATGGTTTTTATTCTTCAGTTTGTTAATGTGGTGTATCACACTGATGGATTTGCAGATATTGAAGAACCCTTGCATCCCTGGGATAAATCCCACTTGATCATGATGTACAATCCTTTTAATGTATTGTTGGATGCGGTTTGCTAGTATTTTGTTGAGGATTTTTGCATCAATGTTCACCAGTGAAATTGGCCTGTAGTTTCTTGTTTTGTGGTATCTTTGTCTGGCTTGGGTGTCAGGGTGATGGTGGCCTCATAGGATGAGTTTGGGAGTATCCCTTCCACTGCAATTTTTTGGAATAGTTTCATAAGGATAGGTGTTAGCTCTTCTCTAAATGTTTGATAGAATTCACCTGTGAAGCCATCTGGTCATGGACTTTTGTTTGTTGCAAGTTTTTTCATCACAGTTTCAATTTCAGTACTTGTGATGGGTCCATTCATCTTTTGTATTTCATCTTGTTTAGTCTTGGAAGATTGTACTTTTCTAAGAATTTTTCCATTTCTTCTAGGTTTTCCATTTTATTGGCCTATAGTTGCATACAGTAGTCTCTTATGATCCTTTGTATTTCTGTGATGTCCGTTCTTACTTCTCCTTTTTCATTTCTAATTTTATTGATTTGAGTCCTTTCTCTTTTTTGCTTGATAAGTCTGGCTAGGAGTTTATCAGTTTTGTTGATCTTTTCCAAGAACCAGCTTTTCATTTCATTGATCTTTTCCACAGTTTCCTTTGTTTCTACTTCATTGATTTATGCTCTGATCCTTATGATTTCTTTCCTTCTACTCACTTTAGGTCTTGTCTGTTCTTCTCTCTTGAGCTGCTTTAGATGTAAAGTTAGCTTGTTTAATTGAGCTTTTCTTTGTTTCCTGAGGTGGGCTTGTATTGCTATAAACTTTCCTCTTAGAATGGCTTTTGCTGCATCCCATAGGTTTTGGAATGTCGTATCTTCGTAGTCATTTGCTTCTAGGTATTTTAAAATTTCCTCTTTGATTTCTTCAGTGATCCATTGGTTGTTTAGTAGCTTGTTGTTTAGTCTCCACATGTTTGTGTTTTTTGCAGGTTTTTTTCTTATAGTGTTGTGGTCAGAAAAGATGCTTGATATGATTTCCATTTTCTTATCATTACCAAGGTTGGACTTGTAGCCCAGGATGTGATCCATCTTAGAGAATGTTCCATGTGCACTTGAGAAGAATGTGTATTCTGCTTCTTTTGGATGGAATGTCCTATAAATATCTCTTAAGTCCATCTGGTTTAATGCTTCATTCAGGGCCTGTGTTTCCTTATTGATTTTCTGTCTGGTTGATTTGTCCATTGTTGTAAGTGGGGTGTTAAAGTCCCCCACTATGATTGTGCTATTGTTGATTTGTCCTTTTAAGGTTGTTAGCAGTTGCCTTTTATATTGTGGTGAACCTATGTTAGGTGCGTAGATATTTAAAACTGTTATATCTTCTACTTGGACTGATCCTTTGATCATTACGTAATGTCCTTCTTTGTCCCTGAAAATATTCTTCATTTTAAAGTCTATTTTGTCTGATATGTGTATTGCTACTCCAGCTTTCTTTTGATCCCCATTTGTGTGAAATATTTTCTCCCATCCTCTCTATTTCAATTTGTATGTGTCCCTAGAAGTGAAGTGGGTCTCTTGAAGACAGCATATATATGGGTCTTGTTTTTATATCCATTCAGGCAGTCTATGTCTTGGTTGGGGCGTTTAGTCCATTCACATTTAAGGTAATTATTGATATGTATGTTCTTATTGCCATTTTATTAATTACTTTGGATTTGTTTTTGCTGCTCTTTTTTCTCTTGTACTTTTCTGCCTAGACAAGTTCCTTTAGTATTTGTTGTAAGGCTGGTTTAGTGTTGCTGAATTCTCTCAGCTTTTGCTTATCTGTGAAGGTTTTGATTTCTCCTTCAAATCTGAATGAGAGCCTTGCTGGGTAGAGTAATCTTGGTTGGAGGTTTTTTCCTTTCATCAGGTTAAGTATATCATGCCACTCCCTTCTGGCCTGCAGAGTTTCTGCTGAAAAATCTGCCAATAACCTTATTGGGGTTCCCTTGTATGTTATTTGTTTCTTTTCCCTAGCTGCTTTCAAGAATTTTTCTTTGTCTTTAATTTTGGTCAGTTTGATTAGTATGTGTCTTGGTGTATTCCTCCTTGGGTTTATTTTATATGGTACTCATTATACTTCCTGGATTTGAGTGAGTGGTTCCTTTCCCATGTTAGGGAAGTTTTTGCCTATTATCTTTTGGAATATTTTTTTCTGTCTCCTTCTCTCTCTTCTCCTTCTGGCACCCCTATGATATGGATGTTGGTGTGTTCTCTGAAACTCTCTTCATTTGTTTTCAATCTTTTTTCTCTTTTCTGTTCTGCATCCGTAATTTCCACTAATCTGTCCTCCACCTCACTTATTTGTTCTTCTGCCTCCTGTGTTCTGCTGTTAGCTGCTTCTAGTGAATTTCTTTATTTCAGTTATTGTATTTTTCATCTCTTCTTGTTTAAATTTTATATCTTCTTTCTCTTTGCTCAGTATTTCCTGTAAGTTATCCATCTTCGCCTCTAGTTTATTTCCAATGTCTTGCATCATCTTCAGCATCAACAATCTAAAGTCTTTTTCCTGGAGGCTGATAGTCTCCTCATGGCTTAGCTGATTTTCTGGGGTTTTTCCTTTCTCCCTCATCTGAGTTATAGTTCTCTGTCTTTTTATTTTTATAGGTTTTTGGTGTGGTGACCTTTTTACAGATAATAGAGTTATAGCCTCTCTTACTTCTGATGTTTGCCCTCCTGTGGCTGAAGTCAGTATTGGGGGCTTGCTTTAGGCTTCCTGATGTGAGAGGCTGCTGCCTGTCCACTGGTGGGTGGAGCTGATTCTAATCCCTCTGGTGGGTGGAGCTTAGTCTCTGGATGGGATTAGAGGCATCTGTGTCCCTGAGGGTTCTTCAGGTAGCCTGTTTACTGAGGGGTTGTGCTGTGATCCCACCTGGGTTGTTGTTTGCCCTGGGGCTTCTCAGCAGCTGACTGGTGGGTAGGTCCAGATTTTCCCAAAATGTCCACCTCCAGAGAAAGGCATGGCTGCTGAATATTCCCAAGAGCTTTGCTTTCAATGTCCTTCCCTCACAACAAGCCACATTCACCCCTGTTTTCCCAGGATGTCCTCCAAGAACTGCAGTCAGGTTTGACCCAGATTCCTATGGAGACTTTGCTTTGCTCTGGAATCCAGTGCACGTGAAAGTCTGTGTGTGCCTTTTAAGAATGGGGTCTCCATTTCCCCCAGTCTGGTGGAACTCCCGCACACAAGCCCCACTGGCCTTCAATGCCTGATGCTCCAGGGACTCTTTCTCCCTGTGCCAGATCCCCACATGTGAGAGTTTGATGTGGGCCTCGGAACTCTCACTCCAGTAGGTGAGTCTCTGTGAACCAGATAGTTTCCAGTCTGTGGAGCTTCCCACCCCAGAGGTATAGGGTTGTTTATTTCGTGAAATCGCCCCTTCCTACCTCTTGATGTGGCCTCCTCTTTTTCTTCTGGAGTGGGATATCTTTTTTAAGGTTTCCAGTCCTTTTGGGTGAAGAGTGCTCAGTCTTTAGTTGTGAATTTTGTTTTTAGGAGAGAAGTTGAGATCCAGTCCTTCTATTCTGCCATCAGATTAATTAACTGTGTGTACTACATCTTCTATACCAAAACTGCTGTTTCATGAAGAGGCCTCCTGGCATCACCAAAAGAAAACCCGTATATTTTGGCAAGATACACTTCCTCCAACCACAACTAGATTCATTCAAATGCAGGGGCACTGGAGAGCCTCTGTCTCACATCATACTCTGCAATTCTGTTGCAATGCTTATAGACTTTCTTGTACTTCTTCCACTACTTGAAGTAGCAGTAGACATTGGGCTGGCTGCAGTATTATTCATCTCTGCTCTAAGAACACTTGTAGGCACATCCCGCATGGAGGATGTAGGGGTAGTGATGGTATGGTTTCTGCGGCAGTGGCCCATGACATGCTTGGGAAGGGGCCTATTTTTTTTAAGTATAGAAAATAGAGTGTATTCTAACCAGTGTGAATAGATGAATAAAAACAAAATTTCAGATGAGAATGGTCTAAATCTTACAGATAGTTTCACTGTTATAAATGTCCCATATTAAGAATTTGGCTGTAAATACTAATTTTGTCTGATTATTGTTAAAAAATCACCATGCAGAAGAAAGATATGAAACAATTCTTGTATTCAGTACCTGCACAAAATTTCTCATTGATTTACTATAAAAACAGTGTTTTTGTATTAGTATTTGCAGAAAGTACTACAAATCATTGACATAGAAGCTTCTTTTACAGCAAAATGCCTTATTCTTGATTATTGATATATCTAACAATGATCTAATTTGTTCCTCTTTTTTATAACTTAAAGGCACTTAATTTTATTCAGGTTAGTTAGCATTATTATTTATATATATCATTAAAATAATATCAGTTACCCATAAAATTAAAAAGTAATATACACAACTAACTTTAGTGCCTCCAAGTGTACTGAGTGGTTATTTTCCTTAAGAAAACATATTTTGAAATTCCCTGGTGTCTCAGGAGATTAAAAGTCCAGTATTGTCACTGCCGTGGCTTGAGTCACTGTAGTGGCATGTGTTTGATCCCTAATCCAGGAACTTCCGAATGCTGTGGATAGAGCTAAACAAAAACAAAAACAAACAACAACAACAAAAATAAAATACATTTTTTTTCTTTTTCATGGGATTTTTAAGATTTCTGGAGCTTCCCAGAGGGAAAGACAATATCCAATATAGTATTTAGTGTATCTTTGCCATCTGGGTTTTCAGATTCATTTGCTTTAATTCAAAGATTAAAGACAGAAAAATTGGACCAAATGGTGGGATAAACCCCTGTGGAAAACATGCTTCTGCTGTGATTATTTTTAAAGATTAATTGATTCTTTAACTTGTAACTATGCCTGTGTCTTCAGCTGCAGTTAATAACTGATTAACCATAAGCACGTAGATTAATTGTGCCAGAGAATGCTGGGAGATGAGTTAGCTCTTCATGTCACTAGAGTATCCTAGTTTAAGTGGAGAGTAGACTAAGCAAATGCTCACATGATGTAGTAAACCTTATCTCAAACAAGGACATCTAATATGTATAAGAACTAATTTTATATTTCTTTTTAAGGTGAGCTATCTTGGATTGATATTTAAAAAAAAAAAAAGGTAAGGAGAGATTAGAAAGAATTCCAAATTTATAGCCTTAAAGACTGGAAGTTTGGATGAAAACCTTCTGAAAATAGGGACATACTACTGATGAAAGATATCTTAAATAATATTGAGTTGTGAAATGTCATGTTGTACCATTAAAATGATAATTATTTTATTAAACCAGTTCAAACATCTACCATTTTCCTGAGCTTCTTATTGTTTTACTTTTTCCTTATAAACTCCTGGCTCTTCTCTATTTGGATTTAAATATGTATTTCTTAGAGGAAAACAAAACAGTTAAATAAAGCAAAACTGCTTTGATTATATGTTCTTCAGCTAGCCCCCTAACTCTTTCTTGTCAGAGCCAAGTTTCTTGAAGGGATTATGCATATTCATTAATTGTTCCATGTTTTTCACTTAAAAAATTGTTCCATGTCTTTCACTTCTTAAGGCACAGGAAAATGACTACTGGTGCCATTGCTCCAATAGCACGGCTCTGATGAATCCCACCAGTAACATATTTCTTGCCAAACTTAAAGTCCCTTTCCAGTTCTTTTCTTACCTTGATTCCTTTTTACCATTTATTCTGTTTTCCAACCCCTCCATGGACATGGAATTACTTTTAAAATTTATTTTGTTTGGCACTGATTTATTTCGTGTGTTCCTCTCTCATCACTTTTTCCTCAGTCTTTTTCAAATATTTCCCTTCTTTTTGCCTCCCCTTGATGTGGACAAGGGCTCTCTCCTTGGACCTTTCCTCTTTTCATTCTGAACCCCTCTTGAGTGGTTTCATTCGCTCACACAGAATACCACATCTGTAGTCCAGACATCTCATTCTAGTTCCAGCTTATATACCTTGTGATTAGAAGAGCAATAGGTGTTTGACATTGAGCATGAGCCAATCAGAAATAATTCCTTTCCCTTTCATATCGTCCTTCACCTCCTTCTCTGGCCAAGTATAGGTCTCCTTTTATATTTCATATTTCAGTTAATGCACTATCTACTCAAAGGCCAAACCAGGTCCTTCCTAACTCCCACCTTTCCTCAGCCCTATATCTAATCAGTTACCCAATTCAGTTCATGTAATTTTCAAAGGTTAAGAAAGGTAGCTTATGTAATTTTATATATATTATAAAATGTATAGATAATGTTCTTAAAAGTCTTTAACTTGACAGTTTCTGGCATATTTAATTAAAGAAAAAGCTTCCATAAAATGATTTCTGTTAAAAAGGTGTGGATAGCTATAGCATTTTATAGGAAAAATAAAAAAGAATTTTCCTTAGGTTTATCATTAAGGTGAGTATAGATAGCCATGTTGAAAATTGACCCTGAACATATTAGTTACAGATTAATCTTCCTTTACACTAATTTATTAGATTATTAATGAGTACTTATGTCCCTTATGTCAGTTTCTAAGAATACAAACATGAGTAAGCATAACTCTTATGCATATGGGTATATTTTATAGAAAACTATATTAGTTTTGTTATTTAAATATATGTAAAGCAAATATTCATGTATCAAATAATATATTCAATGATTTACATTGTTTCATAAATATAAAGAATTTTGGCCTCTGTTAAATTATGAAAATCAGTCTCTTTATTTCAAAGAACATTTTGTATTTGCCAATGAGTACCATCTCTAGATATTTACATTTCACATGCTTAGCCTATAAAACTTAAATAATTTATTTTAAAGAGAAGAAATAAATATAGATAAAATATCAGCAGTAAGATAAAATAGCCCAGTGTGGTTTTGTAATATTATCTAAGTAATTTTGTGTGAAAGTTGACTATTCAGTAAATATAGAACTACGTCTAGTCACTTATGATGGAACATGATAATGTGAGAAAAAAGAATGTATACATGTATGTGTAACTGGGTCACCATGCTGTATGGTAGAAAATGGACAGAACACTGTAAACCAGTTATAATGGAAAAAAATAAAAATCATTGTATAAAAATAATTAAAAAAATAAAAATAGAAAGTGATCATATGATTTCATCTCAAGGTCTTTGGATGAAACAGTATAGCATGTACTCAGTCTATACCCTGGGAGTGATGGAAGATACTGACTCTCAACATCAAGTGAATCCCTCTCATCAAATTACCTTCAGCCGAAAAGAGCTGCCTAACCTAAGTTCAAGCCTCCTCTTCACCAGGCTAATCTGTGACTGATCATTGTCTTCTGTGGGACAACTCTGAAACGCCATCTCAACTCTGCAGTTCCTTCGAGATCATCTGGAGACTTTGTAGTGATGCATCGCAGTTTAACTTCCCCCCCCCAATACCTAAGTCTACCTCTTTTTTTTTTTTTTTTGGCACATCATCACAAGAATTCATCATGAGAGCACTCCTCAATAAATTTCCTGAATCCATATTTATCAGAGAATCATATTTTTCGAGGAATCATTCTAGATGGTCTGAGGAAATAGTCTAAAATAGAATGTGATAGATAGACCACCCATCAACCCACTAACTGACTGGCAGTGAGGACCCCTGACTGGTGGTAGGTGAACCACAGATAGTCCTTGAATGCTATAGTGGTGAAACTGTTAAAGCCTTCACAGATGGTGAACAAATATTGGTAGCAATGGAAGGTAATGCTCTGTGAATTCAATATCTTAGGCTTTTGAGGAATTCAATAGAAAGTAATAATTATAAGGACAGTGGAATCAGTTTCTGCTGAGTGCTGTTTATACAGTAGAGAAAAAGAATAAAAGACTGAGTGTGATTAATCATGAATTGAAGGTGATGTGTAATCTTAAGAAAACCTCTTTAGTAGAATATAAGGAAATCCTTATCTTCTTTAGCCAGAGGTTATAAAAGCTGCTAATAAGGCTTAGAACTTATTTAAAAGTACACCAGAGTTCCAGAGAAGCTTGAATCCTCAGTCCCAGCAAATCAGCAAAGCCAGTGTTTGAACCTCAGCTGGAAATTTGGAAGTGGGGTATGTCTGGGTTTATGATCTTGAAAACCTAGACCTTCCTAAACCTGAGCCTACAGAAGTGGATGGTATCTTCCAATTAGAGGCCATCACTTTCCTCTTGCTTAAAGATGATGTGGAACCTCCTTCCTTTTGTGGTAATACATACCCCTCTTAGGATGTATCCTCACTCCCCTTTCTTGTCACAGGATCAATATAAAGGGTCAATAGTTCACATTATGATCTTGGAAAAATACTGTGTGTTTAAGGGAGGAAAGGGCTTATGCTATGCCTCAAATGAACTGCAGACCCTAGCCAAGATTTAGGAATAGGAGTCAAGAGAGTATATAGGAAGTATGATCCTGAGGCTGCTGGATCAGATAGGCTTGAGAATAAAATTGTGTAAGATGGGAGATGAAGGATAAGATTGAATGGGGATAAAGAATAAGAGTTTATTGCTATGGGAGCATTATCCCTTGAATTAAGATTCAGGCCTTAGCAATGACAGCAGGAGAGAGTTGCTACTGCTAGAGTGGTTCTTGTTGGAAGCTTGGGAAAAGCAGTGATCTCCACAAAAAGAAGCTGCCACAGTTGCTGTGTAAACAGTAGAAAAGGGATCAAATGACTCAGATATGTAAGCATGCTAGAGCTAATTTAGAACCTAAAAATGTCATCTGCTCAATGGATTCTACAGAAAGGCTTGGTGGACACCACATCAATAAAGCAATAGAAATGTACTATTGACTGAGACACAGGCATCACTGAGACTCAGAGGTGATGTTCTCTGTAGGTACATGTTCATAGCAGGAGATGCTATTACAGAGTGGGTCTCCTTGTTTGCAATGGGATACTAAGATCTCAAAATTAATAGAGGCTAGGTGGCAATGCTTAGCTGTCACAGGCAAGATGGGTACAATTATTAATGAGCACCTAGTTCAAATGCATCCAGTGTTCTAGACTTACAGAGAGCTGTGGAGAGGGTTAATAGAACACAGCATCCTTGGGGAAAACAAGTGGACCGTCAACGAGGGTATTGCCCCATCTGCACAATTAAAGAAATCAGACGGATGATGAGGAACCTGAATTTGGTCATATAAGAAAAGGCAGGACTCCTTGCCCAATTGTTGAACCTCATAATTTTCATACCATGTGGCCTGACATGCCAATCACACCTTGAGTTTTTTCATATCTACCATCGCTCCATCATAAAAATCAGGAAGACCTATCTGTAGTGCATCACAAGATGAAATGGTACATCTAAGACGAAGTATGGTCAGAGCCTAAGGGCCCAAGTAAGCTGTACAAGCAAATGCCTAGACTCTTATGACATCTATGCATGTTTTTCCACTGTCTCTGAGTTAATACTGAGCCACAAAAAAAGACTAAGCTTTTTTTTTCATGCTAAGTCAGCTCAGTACATGTATGCAACCTCAAAATTGAACTTCTGTTTCACTAGAAACCCACACTGTGATGTCCTTGATAGACAGGAATAAGGGAAAATCTTCCCAGTGGACGGAACTTAATTTAGGTGCTGTGCCTGGGAAACCACTTTGTATGGAAAAGGGAGATCTGTTCAGGTGTTTGGATGAACATATGGAGTGGCATGAAGTGTGATAATATTTGCATTGCATGTTAATTAGCATCAAAAAGTATCTACCACAGAAGCAGCACAAAACAATGAAGTAAACAAAGTAATGCAGATTGATATCAGCCAGCTTCTGTCATTGGTCACCCATAGCTGGGACAGCAGGCTTATGAAAAGAATAGCCATAATGTTAGGGATAGAGGCTATGCATAAGTTTGAAGGATGGGTTATAATTTACAAAGTTTGGTCTGTCCAGTGCCAGGACTGAATATCTATCCTGGCAGCAGCAGACACCAACATTTGTCTCTAGATCCTTTAAGAATGCCAACCAGGAGTTCCCGTCGTGGCGCAGTGGTTAACGAATCCAACTAGGAACCATGAGGTTGAGGGTTCGGTCCCTGCCCTTGCTCAATGGGTTAACGATCCGGCGTTGCCGTGAGCTGTGGTGTAGGTTGCAGATGCGGCTCGGATCCCGCGTTGCTGTGGCTCTGGCGTAGGCCGGCGGCTACAGCTCCAATTCAACCCCTAGCCTGAGAACCTCCATATGCTGTGGGAGCAGCCCAAAGAGATAGCAAAAAGACAAAAAAAAAAAAAAAAAAGAATGCCAACCAAACTCCTTGGTACCAAGTTTATTATATTAGACCTATTTTTACCCTTAAAGTGACAATGCATTATTTCGATTGAATTTGACATGTTTTCTGGGTATGGATTTTTCTGCTGACCTTAGCCAGCAGCAACCATCTCCAGTGGCTTTTATAATGTTTTGTTCTTAATACACAGTCTTACCTAACCACTCATTGGACAAAAACCGTATTTTACAGCAGTGAAGGCATATCAGCGGGAGGACTGCCATGAGATTCTCTAGTTATATTGTCTTCGATACCACCTAAAAATATTAACTTAGAGTGATAGAATGGTCCTTAGAGGGGGTGAGTGAGTCTTGGAGAAATAATATCCTGTAAGAAGTTGCCATCTTCCAAGATGAAGCATACATCCTAAATCAATTCAATGCCTATTATTATATGAATTTGGGGGGGGGGTGTAGAATACATAGGTTCAAGAATTAAGTAGAGACCCTATTACTACCATCACATTCGTGACCCACTTGGGGAATCTATGTTTCCCTTCCCTCAACTCTGGCCTCTGCCAGTTTAGAAGTCCTTGTTGTCAGAAAGGAAAAACACTTTAACTAAGTGACATAGAAAAGATCTTATTAATCTTCAAGGCTTGACTGCTACTCCGATATTTAGGTTTCTTGCATCAGGAAACAGTGCATAAAGGGAGTCACTCTTGCATTGGGAGTAACTGGCCTGTAAAATCAGTTTAGGGTTAGAATTGTTACTCAGTGAGGCAGTAAGAATATTTTTGATACCCAGTTGATCCACTGAGTTATTTCTTGCTATTCTACTGTCCAATTTTGGTGGTAAACAGACAACTGTATTATTAATGCTTGAGAATCTGTTACCAGTGGCTCAAAATCCTCAGTGACAAAGGTCTGGTAACCTCACTAGGTCAGGCACTTACCCCAAAAGATGTACTAGCCCAAGGCAAGAGCAATCTAGAACAGTGATAGTAGCAGATGATAATGATCATCCCACCAGTTTTTTTTGAAAGATTTCCCAGGAAAGGTGATTAACCAGAATCATGGAACAGCTTTTCCCAGATAGAGTGAGTGTTATGCCTAGCAAGTGGACCTGAATGAAGGCTGCAGTGTGCCCACAGATCCCTCCCTCAGGATTAAAATACTTACATCTCCAGCTGCTGAGTCTTAGCAGCTGATGGCTCTCAGCTAAATCCTTCTCTAGAAATCACCCTAGGCCAAACAGAGCTGCCCCTCCCAAGGTCAAGGCCTCAGTGGGGAGCAGCACACCTGCAATGATCAGTTGGTGGGGAAGACTTACCTTCCTTGCCTTAAGGAAATATAGCTCTGAGGGGACATCAGGGCTTCAGAACATCTCTAAGCCACTGAGAACTTTGTTGCAACTGCACTGTAGTTCAGCTCTCCTCCTTGACAAATCTACTGCCTTCACTCCCCCATGAGTGTTGAAGGTGCTTTCCTATACACTTCCTGCATACACCTGTGTCTTAGAGTCTCTTTTCCAAGAAACCTGACCTAAGGCAAATACATATATTCAGTATATATACAGTATTATATAGACTATATATTAAACATAATTTTTATAGACATGTCACTTAAACCATATATTATGTATTTATGCATATGTACATGTGTATATCATGTATGTATTTATGTATGTGTACATACATAAATATATACATATCTCTTAAAATATAGTTTTTAGCTATGCCATTGTTTGATTTGTCTAAAAGAAATCTTGTTTTTGGTATATTTGATGTTTTGGTTTCACTTTTACATGTTTTTAATCTTTTAAAGTATTAATAGAAATAATAGACAAATATGTTATATACTGAACAGAAAGACAATCACTAGTGGCATATTTGTTTTTAAATGTAAACAAAAACAAAAACAAAAGCAAAAACTAGAAGTTTCATGAAAAAGAAATTTCTAAACATGGGTGATTCTAACAGATGATCCTGCCAATACAGTGTTCAGTAAGCCATTGTCACAGGGTGAGATCCTTAGAAGGCCAGAGACCTGAAACTCCTCAAAGTCAGGGACCAGCATGTTTAAACAACTGTTCAGGTTTGGTCTCTTCTTCACTGTGCCTATCAGCACCACCACCTAACCTGAAAAGAGCTAGGGATACTTCAATAAATGGATGTTTGGAAAGTATAATATTATTAACTTTTTGGAACCCAAAGAGAGTTACCATTGATACACTGTTTCCCATCAAGTTCTGTTTTGTTTCTAAACTTTCTGGCTTGAGAATTTTGTTCTTTCAATAAAACACAGCTCATATCTTCTAAAAAGGAGACTGTAACTGAAAGAAATTGTGGCTTAAACAAGGAAAAAATGTTATTTACAATTGACTAATAGTATCTTTTTTATGTCACTAAGACTGAATTCAGCTTTTCAGTCTCCTATACATAAAACCTTAATTTTTAAATAAGAAACTACTCAATAGATTTTATAGGTAAAACCCTAATTATTAAATAAGAAACTATTTGATGGATTTTAAAGACATTTAAACATTTTGTGATTATAATGCTGATATCCGTAATATTCTAACATTAAAATCAGACATGATTCCTGCACAGCTAATAAAATGCATTTAAACTGAAAGTTCCTTAAACTTTTCCAAAAAGCAGCAGTTGTTCTGTAAACTTTCACTACTAAAATTAGAGGCTATTGAGGTAGCTGTGAACAGATTCTAATGTTGGAAAAAAAAACTCAGAATATTGCAAAACTAGAAATCTAAGTCAAGATGTCAAGCGGTTCACATTCAAAACAGCTTTTTTTAAAACTGGAGAAATTTGTGATTCTGTTCTTTGACTCCTTAGGGCAACCTTTACTTCACTACTTCTGTTGTCTTTTAATATTTTACACATTTAAAAAAAATTTTATTTATACTTGTTTCATTGACAAATAACATATTAATTTTAGCTATACAACATAGTGATTCAATATTTGTATACAGGTCCAAAATGATCACCACAATAACTCTAGTTACTATCACCATGCAAGTTCCCCATTTTTTTCTGGTAATAAGAACTTTTAAGATTTACTCTCTTAGAAAGTTTTGAATATATAGCACAGTTGTTTTAAAGCAAATACATTTCTTAATTTATTTTCACTTAGAAAAGAACATGGGATATGATACATCAGGGGTTGGCAGTGAATGGCAGACTATGTCCCTAATTCAAATCTGACTGGGTCACCTGCATTTTTAAATAAGGTTTTATTGGAACTCAGCAACATTCATCTTTCATTCATTTACCTATTTTCATTGGATGATTTCATACTACAATGAAAAATTTGAGTGATTGAGACAAAGATTATATAAAACCACAAAGCCCAACGTATTTGTGAATTGTTTCTTTCCAGAAAATATTTGTTAAACTCTGTTTGTTAAAATGTTATGTATACCCCTTCTTTAAAATGTATATAAAATAGCAAACATTTAGTCGAATATTCACTAACAGAAATATTAATTCTTTATAGTAGTGCCTTCTGTTAGCACATTTTAAATTACAAATATGATCTAGGATATAAACTCTGAGATGAAGGGAAAATTTAACCCAATACAAGATCATATTAAGATTATAATAATTTATAAACAAAATTTTAATTATTTTTAATGTATGCTATAAATTATTGGGAAAAGAAGAATACTAAGGTTAAGAGTCAGTTAGGCTGCTCGATATTTTTTCCTCTGACTGCGGCTCATTGCTTTGGCTAACTTTTTGGATTTTCAGATCTCTCTCACAGAGCTCCATGTTATGTAGCTGTTGACAACCTTGGAAATAGGAAAGTCATTGGTACTACGTCAGCTTATAAATAGAGATATTAAGAAATAACTATTGTCTTTAACTCCTGTCATTGGAAATTTCTCTGCAAATGAGTTCAGTAAACTCAATGAAAAAAATGAGTCTAGGGCTAAGCAATACAAGCTGTTAGGAAAATTCATGTGTGGTTAAGTTTTATATGAATAGTACTTTAAAAGCCATGTAACTCATAAAATTGTTTTTATGTTTTCTAGATTTGGATGATCCAGTAGTAACTGTTCATCAAAGTATAGGTGAAGCTAAAGAACAATTTTACTATGAGAGAACAGTGTTCCTCCGGTGTGTTGCGAATTCCAATCCACCAGTCCGGTACAGCTGGAGACGTGGCCAGGAGGTATTACTCCAAGGATCTGATAAAGGAGTGGAGATTTATGAACCCTTCTTTACCCAGGTAAGAATTGAGGTATGGTATTTCCAACCCACTCTGCTCAATACATTCCTAATTCTGGCATCATGCAATACGATATCTACTTGAAAAGATAGTTTCTCCCAATCTGGTCTTTTAAAAAACAATACATGCCTGGCTGAAAGATCAGAGGACTCAAATAATGAAAAATAGTCTGTTTATTTTGCATGTTGTAGTTAAATTTAAAATATTAACTCTTGGAGTTCCCATCGTGGCTCAGTGGTTAATGAATCTGACTAGGAACCATGAGGTTGCAGGTTCGATCCCTGCCCTTGCTCGGTGGGTTAAGGATCCAGCGTTACCGTGAGCTGTAGTGTAGGTCACAGACACGGCTCATATCTGACATTGCAGTGGCTGTGTGTAGGCTGGTGGCTACAGCTCCGATTAGACCCCTAGCCTGGGAACCTCCAGATGCCACAGGTGCGGCCCTAGAAAAGGCAAAAAGACAAAAAAATAAATAAATAAAAAATGCTAACTCTTAAATTAATGTATCCTAGCATATTTCTTTGTTTATAGGTTTGCCTAGGTTTCACGCTAAAGTACATTTCGTATATTTGCTATCTACTTTTTGCCATTTGTGGGAAATAGCTCTTAAAATAATTCTTAAAAGGAAATATTTTGATTTTTCCCATTTGCAATGGTAAATACATTTTAAAGGAATGAAGAAATCTACTTGAAATTTATTTGGTTTTGGTTTTAGGGGAAAAAAAAACTTGTCTAATTTTCTTTGTTCATTTTTGGTTTTGAAAAAGTTTAATAATGGAACCATAATTAGGTAATAGCTAAAATATCTGCATTATTAAAAATTTATTCAATAAAGAAGAAAATTAAATTAATTTAAATAGAAAGAATATAATATGGAATATTCTTCTGTCGTGTATTGAGAGTGGAGAATTAATAATTCTTGAAGACACTGAAGTTATAGGACTGTTTGAATGCTGTTATTATAAAGCTTTTTGATGGTCAGAAAGAAGCACAAAGCTAATTTTCTAAAAAAATTTTAGAAATGTACTTGGAAAATGTTCAAAATAATTGTGACAGTGAATTAAAAAATATACATAGGCAACAAGATAAACAGGAATTTGACTATGTTGTAAAAGTTTTGAGACATCATATATTCATAATTAAAGAAATATATAACCAAATGTAAAATATTATTAGATATTCTATACTTTGGAATGCTAAAGATGATTATAGGTTTCGCATCTGAACTCTCTAATAATGTAAGATTATCCTGAGTTTGTAAATTTCCCAGCATCCTATATTTTGTCATTAAATAAAAGTGAATGTGGCAATTCATTCTCTAATTTTTACTGAAATCAATTTTTTTTTTTAGTTAGCAAAATAACTTCCAATTTTTGTTAACAGTATTTAGTTGCTTAGTTATCTCTAAGATTTAGAAGTCCAGATAAATGAGCACCTATCATTTACTGATTCTTCTATTGGAAATGTCTTTAAAAATATAGACATTCCTAAAATTTAGAAAACATAATTTCCTGTTTGACATGATGTTTACAGATAGTAACACAATTCTAAATACCTAGTCACCAGGTGCGTAATCACTGCAGGCAGTTTCTTATCTTCAGAAGGGTCTTATCACCTGGAAATGAACACATGGACCAAGACCAAATTTGGGAGAAGCTTTTACACTTGGAAAATAATTAAGAATTTGTTTTAAAGTAATTAAGTAAGCACAAGCAAACTTTCACTCTTGATTTATTGCTGTTTCTAAGTTAGTAACTCAAAAAAAGCCCATCTTATAAGAATTATCAAACTAGTAGCTATTGATTCTACCTTTTAAAAGTAACCTATATTTTCTCTTCCTTCCTTTTATTCTCCTATTCTTTTATGAGAAAAACAACAGGTTTTAATATGAACATTTCAGTATGAATGTTATTCTATACTGTGTTGCATAACATATGCTTTATCTACCTTCCACTGTATTTCAAACTCTGCTGCTCCACTGTATTTCAAACTGCTGCTTGGCCCCTCTGAATTCTCTTAAAAATTATTTAAGAAACAAACTTGCCTTGAGTTCTGTGCTCTGAATTCACCTGCTGTAGTTGATAACTGTCAATAACATGTAGTTATAGCTTCTATTTTAAAATATCTTTTCTTCTGAAATGGTTATGTATTTGTAGCTGTTATAAGAATTACGTAGAAGGTAGAAATACTTCCAAACTTTTATGTTATATGTATACTTAATTTGTTAGTATTAAACATATTTTGTAGGCCAGATTGATAGAAATGTGCAAACTGTATCACATGGCAAGTTTACTTGGTATAACTGCAGAGAATGTTGGTTTTCTAGTAGACAAGATGTTATCAGTGTTTTTTCTTTGTACCTCACTGTGTTGATATACTGCACATAGGCCTGATATATACAAGTCCAGCTGTAACATGTGACTTCTATGATCTCTCCATGGAACATAGCAATAGGTTCATAAGTGGCTATCATACTTTATTACAGAAACATCCAATCACCTGAATGATCATTAAAAAATGGAATTTTTTTTCCTGCTTTCATCCCTCCAGTGGCTTCCCAATGTTTAGAGTA
Organism: Phacochoerus africanus; assembly: GCF_016906955.1. Lineage (NCBI taxonomy): Eukaryota > Metazoa > Chordata > Mammalia > Artiodactyla > Suidae > Phacochoerus > Phacochoerus africanus. The sequence goes on along the minus strand of NC_062545.1, from coordinate 179,316,907 downwards.
AATCCAAAAAAAAGTACTGAGGCCTGCAAGACCATGTTTGACCTTGCCCTGCCTTATTCTCTTTTATCTACTCTTCTGTACCTCATTCATGTTATGTCCATGCCCTCTCTAGACATGCCTAGAATCTACATATTGTCAGTCCCTCCATTGAGAATGTTACTTACTTAGATAATATGGCAGAGGTCTTAACACCAAGGACTCATCACCTGAGAAAGGCTTTTCTTGACAGATCTATATGAAGTAACATCTTTTCCCTTCTATAGTTACTCTTTCCTACTACCCATTTTGGTTTGTTTGTTTTGTTTCATTTTTTTCCTTACTACACTAAAACTCTCATATTGTCTTATTCATCTATTTAGACATAAATTCAATAATTACAGTGACTTTGTCTTTTCAGCAGCACAAATAGTGCCTGACACATGGAGGATTCTCAGTAAATATATTGAGCCAATTATTCCCATGGAAATGTCTGGATTTGTAACAATGGAATAGTAAAAATTAAGTTATTAGTAACTCCTGAGTTACTCTCTGACTTACTCTCCAATCCTATTTTTGTTAATATAAACTTTATTGGAGTATAGTTGACTTCAAAAGTTGTGTTAGTTTCAGGTGTACAGCATAGTAATTCAGTGATATATATGATTCACTGATTATATATATATCAGTTCCTTTTATGATTCTTTTGACATATAAGTTATTACACAGTTTTGAGTAGATTACCCTGTTCTATACAGTAGGATTTTGTTACTTATCTATTTTATATATGGTAGTGTGTATATTTAAATCCCAAACCCCTAATTTATCCCTCTGGCCCCATGTTTCCCTTTTGGTAACTATAAATTTGATTTCAAAATTTTTGAATCTCTTTCTGTTTCGTAAGTTCTTTAGTATAATTTTCGTTAGATTCCACATATTAGTGATCTCATATGATATTTGTCTGTCTCTGTCTGACTTACTTCACTCAGTCTGATAATTTCTAAGTCCATCCATGTTGCTGCAAATGGCATTATTTTATTCTTTTTTGTGGCTGAGTAATACATTCTGCTTTATCCACTAAAGACAATTTAGTGAAATGTGAATGATACTATAATTAAATTCATTTTCATATATTTAATTTCCAAATATTTGATGATTTTATTATAATTTTTAATTGATAGCTAATCTAATTTCACTGGGTCAGAAACATACCATGACTAATATCACTCTTTGGAGATCAAGACTTGCATGGTGTACTTGCCTATGGTGTACTTCCATGAATAATCCATGTGCACCCACAAAAATGTGCATTCCAGCATTGTCAAGGTTCAGACATTTGTCAATTGTATCATTCAGGCATTCCATGTATTTCCTGATTTGATGGTCTGTTGCTCTCAAAGTTTTTGCAAGAGTTTAGTTATTATCTGTGACTATGATGGCAGGAGATATGTGTCTTTATTTTTATCAACTTTTTAAAAAATTTTTAAAATTTTTATTGTATTTTTTCAATTATTTCCCCAATACAATTTTTTTTCTACTGTATCACATGGTGACCCAGTTACACGTACATGTACACATTCTATTTTCTCATATGATCATGCTCCATCATAAGTGACTAGACAGAGTTCCCAGTGCTACACAGCAGGATCTCATTGCTAATCCATTCCAAAGGCAATAGTTTGCATCCATTAACCTCAAGCTCCCACTCCACTCTACTCCCTCCCCCTTGGCAACCACAAGTCTATTCTCCAAATCCATGATTTTCTTTTCTGTGGAAAGGTTCATTTGTGCCCTGTATTAGATTCCAGGAATATGATATCATATGGTATTTTTCTCTTTCTGACTTACTTCACTTACTATAAGAGTCTCTAGTTCCATCCAGGTTGCTGCAAATGGCATCATTTCATTCTTTTTTATGGCTGAGTAGTATTACATTGTGTATATATACCACCTCTTCCTAATCCAATCATCTGTCAATGGACATTTGGGTTGTTTCCATGTCTTGGCTATTGTGAATAGTGTGGCAATGAACATGTGGGTGCATGTGTCTTTTTTAAGGAAAGTTTTATCTGGATATGTGCCCAAGAGTGGGATTGCTGGGTTATATGGTAGTTCTATGTATAGATTTCTAAGGTACCTCCATACTGTTCTCCATAGTGGTTCTACCAGCTTACATACCACCAACAGTGCATACCCCTCTCCAGCATTTGTTGTTTGTGGACTTATTAATGATGGCCATTCTGACAGGTGTGAGGTAATATCTCATGGTAGTTTTGACTTGCACTTCTCTAATAATTAGTGATGTTGAGCATTTTTTCATGTGCTTGCTGGCCATCTGTACATCTTCCATTTTTATCAACTTTTGCTTTATATATTTTGAAGGTATATTATTAGTATATATAGGTTAGATTTATTATATCTTCATAGTAGATAATCTGAGTATATTGTCTTTCTGATACCTTATCTTTCTGGTAGGTTATTATTCAGAAATGTCCTTTACCACTGGCAATGTATTTGGCCCTAACTCTTTTTGTCATTTTTTTTAACTATATAGGCTTTCTTTTGCTTAGTGAGATTTTTAGGGGGTAGGAGAGAGAGATATTCATCTCTTTTACTTGCAAATTTTCTGTGTCTTTACAATATATCTCTTTTAACCAGGATATATATTTTTGTTGTAGTTTTAATCCAGTGGAATGATCATAATATTTAATCTAGTGACTAATATCTATTTTTTACTATATGACCTACTTGTTTTCATTTCTGTTTTTTTGCCTTCTTTTGAACTTATCAAATACTTAAATTATTCCATTATAGCATCTATTTAACCGAGAGGGTTTTTTTTTTTCATTTTTATTTATTTTTTTGTCTTTTCTAGGGCCACACCTGCAGCATATGGAAGTTCCCAGGCTAGGGGTCTAATCAGAAGTGTAGCCTCTGGCCTACGCCAGAGCCACAGCAGTACAGGATCCAAGCCACATCTGCAACCTACACCACAGCTCATGGCAACACTGGATCCTTAACCCACTGAGCAAGGTCAGGGATTGAACTTGAACCCATGTCCTCATGAATACTAGTTGGGTTTGTTAACCACTGAGCCACAGGAACTACAGGAACTACACTGAGCCACGACGAGAACTCTGAATCCTTTGTATTTTATGTTATTTTTCATCAAGTATTTTAATTCTACCTATATTTTTAAATCAATAAGATATTATTTTGTTCTTTGAAACAATCGTTATCCACTTACATTTACCAACATATATTCTTTTTCTACTTTGAGTTCATTTATATGTGAGGGACTATTCAAAGTTAATTTCTTGCAGTTGGATAGACATGTATTCTACCACCATTTATTGAAAAGTTCATTCTTTCATCACTGAATTTCCTTGGCACTTAAATTGAAAATCAATTGGCCCTATGCATTAGGGTCCCTTTCTGAACTATTTGTTCTGTCCCATTGACTTATATGTCTGTCTTTATGCTAATACCATACTGCCCCAATTACTGTAGGTTTATAATAAGTCTTGAAATCAGAAAAAAAGTCCCTCAACCATGTTCATCTTTTTTATAATAACTTTTGATATTTTACCTTCTTTGTATTTCCACTGAAATTTTAGGATCATCTTGTCAGTTCCTAGAGAAAATCTGAAAAGATTTTGAGTGAAGTTTTGTTGGATATGTAGATCAATTTGAGGAGACTGATATTAAGGTTATTGAACTGATGGGTGATTGATATTGGCAATGTATTATGATCAAGCAATGAAAACCCTAATCTCCATTTTGATTTTACCTCTTTATCATGTGTAGTATTGCTCTATGAACAATTTGAGAGCATATTTAAGATTTTCTAGTACCAATTTTATTTAGGTTTATTAACCTGTCACATACAGGTTTGAGTGACAATTTTGTGTATAGGTGTATTTATCATAAATGCATAGGGAACCAGTCATTTACTTAAGAAAGTCTTGAGAGTTTTTAATGCCTCTCAGGGTAAGGCAGCTAGGTATACATATTCACATAAATATCCAAGAGTTTTGTTTTTGGTGGGCCATAGTAGGTTTACTTTTGTGCAGAAAAAACAAATGCAAATGCCTATTGAAACTATCTGGTAACATAAATATATGAACTCAGACAGGTAGCATGAAAATAAGAACTGGTAAGGCTTGCTGTGCACTTTTTAGAAAATAATACACCACCTATTGCTGCCAGACTTCTATATTTGACCCCCTTGACTGCAACTTTTAAACTCTGCTTGAACCTACAGTTTCTTCAGGAGTGGGTGGTAGATATGATAACATTACTAGTTTTGTATAATTTCAAATATATAGGCAATTACAAAATAAGTAAGATTTCTTTAAAAGTTCTGTTGGATGAAAAATTTAGAATTAATAAATTCAAAATTCCAGCTTTCAGGACACATTTTTATAATACAGTGTAAAGAACATTTTTACCCATAAATCTACTTGATAAGAAACAATTTCCTCATCAGTAGCTTCTAGCTGCCTTGGAAATTTGGAAGGATGATTAATTATGGATGTTTAGCAGTAGAAAGCAACACAATGGACTTAGCTTGTGGTCTCTATATTTATAATCATAAAACATAATTTTTATGTAGATTAAAATTTGTTATTACATCTAGTTCTTTTCTCTACATTTCACATTTTCTTTAGATTATAAATTAATTTTATTTTGTATCCTTGAAATGCTCCCCAATACTGACTTAGTTTTTTTGCTTTCCTGTAATGGCTTTGCCATTTATGAGATAGAAATAGTGTTTATTTTTCCTTTTGCTTATCATGCTACTATGTATGTGTATGTATTTCTTAGATATTATTGATTTCTTGGACTGTTGTTTCCATCATTGCCATATGTACTTTATAATGAAAAATCTGTCCAAAAACTAAAAGCTTTGTTTTTATTGGCACACTTTAATAATATTTTAATTTATTTTCATAAATCCCATAGCCTCTGTAGGAGTCTTCATAGTGTAAATAAGATCCAGTTAATATGACTGAGATCTATTTTGTACAAGATAATGGCAACTGTCTTTCAGAGATTAAGAGGTTTACTAGGCAGGGATCCTCTGACTTTGTTAATATATATGGGGAGAACTCAAAGTAAACAGTTATTCCTCTTATTTCTTTTTCTTCTCTGATTGCCATGGCTAGGATTCCAAAATTATGTTGAATAACTATGGTGAGAGTGAACATCCTTGTCTCATTCTTGATTGTAGTAGAAATGCTTTCAACTTTCCCTATTGAGAATGGTGTTAGCTGTAGGTTTGTCATATATGGCCTTTATTATTATGTTGAGGCAGGTTCCTCTGTGCCCACTTTCTACAGAGTTTTTGTCAGAAATGGGTGTTGAATTTTGTCAGAAGCTTTTTCTGCATCTATTGAGATGACCATATGGTTTTTATTTTTCAGTTTGTTGATGTGGTATATAACTTTGATTGATGTGTAGATATTAACGAATCCTTGCACCCTGGGATAAATCCCACTTGATCATGGGATTATGATCCTTTTAATATACTGTTGGATTTGGTTTGCTAATATTCTGTTGAGGATTTTTGCATCTGTGTTCATCAGTGATATTGGCCTAGTAATTTTCTTTTTTATGTATCCTTGTCTAGTTTTGGTATCAGAGTGATGGTGGCCTCATAGAATGAGCTTGGGAGCGTCCCTTCCTCTGGAAATTTTTAATAGAGTTTCAAAAGGATAGGTGTTAACTCTTCTCAGAATGTTTGATATAAGTCACCTGTGAAGCCATCTGATTCCAGACTTTGGTTTTTTGAAAGTTTTTAAAATCACAGTTTAGGAGTTCCCATCATGGTGCAGTGGTTAACAAATCTGACTAGGAGCCATGAGGTTGCAGGTTCAATCCTCGGCCTTGCTTAGTGGGTTAAGGATCTGGCATTGCCGTGAGCTGTGGTGTAGGTTGCAGATTTGGCTTAGATCACATGTTGTTGTGGCTCTGGCATAGGCCAGCGGCTACAGCTCCGATTAGATCCCTAACCTGGGAACCTCCATATGCCACAGGAAGCGGCCCTAGAAAAGACAAAAAAAAAATCAGTTTCAGTGTTTATGATTGGTCTATTCATATTTTCTATTTCTTCCTGGTTCAGACTTGGAAGGTTGCACCTTGGTAAGAATTTGTCCATTTCTTCTAGGTTTTCCATTTTATTGGCATATAGTTGGTTATAGTAGTCTCTTGTGATCCTTTTTGTTTCTTTGGCGACAGTTGTAACTTCTCCTGTTTCATTTCTAATTTTATTGATTTGAGCCCTATCCTTTTTTTTTTTTGATGGGTCTGCCTAAAGGTTTTTCAACTTCTCTATACAATAGCTGATTAACAATAATCTACTGTATAGCACAGGAAAATCTACTCAATAGTTTATAATAACCTATATGTAAAAAAAATCAACATATTTATATATGTAACTGATTCATTTTGCTGTACACCTGAAAATAATACAGCGTTGTAAGCCAACTATTCTCCAAAAATGTTTTTAAAAAGAAAAAAATGAGATGCCAAAAAATGAAAAAATAAAATAAGAATAAATTGGTACTAATTTCAGACACTTTATAAAAACAAAACAGTGATTATGATACAAAATAAAAATGATTGTCAAAATAGAGGTATACAGTACTGCTATGGAGAGATCATTTGAGATGAAAAGCAATAACATGTGCAATATACAGAAGGCAGACAATATCTTCAAAGACTGGCCATGTCTCTGTTTGGCTGGAATAATAGTTGGTATATGTGAGGAACAGTGTACTGTGAATCTGGGAAGGTATCTCGGGTCTATATCATGGAAAGATTCAAATGACAGATCATAAGTCTACTTATTTTTAATACTATGAAATTAAATTTCTTTTAAATATGTTTTCCTATTTGATAAAAATGTGTTGTTTAAACAAAATAGAATTTCTTTTTATTTATTTATTTATTTTTTTTGTCTTTTTGCTATTTCTTTGGGCCGCTCCCGCGGCATATGGAGGTTCCCAGGCTAGGGGTCGGACCGGAGCTGTAGCCACCGACCTACGCCAGAGCCACAGCAACGTGGGATCCGAGCCGCATCTGCAACCTACACCACAGCTCACGTCAACGCCGGATCGTTAACCCACTGAGCAAGGGCAGGGACCGAACCCGCAACCTTGTGGTTCCTAGTCGGATTCGTTAACCACTGTGCCACGACGGGAACTCCAGAATTTCCAACATAATGAGATATATATACTCCACATGCACATTCATACACAAGTTAATCACTGTATCAATTTCCATTGAGTATTTATTTCACCATCCTGTGGAAATACAAAACCTTGTTTATACCTTTTTATAGATCATGTTTCCAAAATGAAATTGGTCTGTGTTTCTAGGCTGATATGAATTAATAAGAATATATCTGTCTTAATTATGCTTTCTATACTAATACTTAATACTGAAAGTGTCAGCCAGCAAATATTTATTTCTAAGTTTATAATAAATTAGTTATTAGAGCTACAAAAATGAGTATGAATTGGAAAGTTTATTTTTTTAACTGATATCTGAAAGTAAATTTTAAAAGAAATTTCCAATATCTTTTATAAATAAAATAGAAATGCTGCTTCAGTTTATGGGTATTATTTCACTTGAAAATGTCACCATTGGAATGGGCTGCTGAATAATATATAGAATGCCTTCCTTTTTATTTTATTTATAGACGTAGATTTAAATTTAAAATATAGATGTTTCAAATAATTTTATGAACATTAAAGAAGTGTGTACTTAAATTTTACAAACTACACATACTCTTGCTATTTTTTAGAACTTTTTAAAAGATGCTCATGACATCATCTTGTGTATTGTAATTACACCATCTAATTACAAGACTGAACATATTTACATCAATTATGTAATTAGTCATAATTAGGCTAATTAGACAATTAGACAATAATCAACGGAAAAATTCCTTTTTACAAATCATGGAAATTCACATGCAAAAAGCCTTCCAACATCACAAAATGTTAAATTTATATGATCAAGGAAATTAAATTAATATTATGTGAAAAAACAGTTGTTAAATAGTAAAGTCTAAGTCATTATAAATATAGGTATATATTCATATGTACACATGCATGCCATTTGACAGCATATATTTTTATATATATTTGTATGTATTCATATAGGCATATATTCTCTGTTTGGTTGTACATCATGATATATATTTTAAAAATGTTTTGAGCTTTGGGAGTTGTTTATTGAAAGGAAGAGGGTCAGCCTAAATGATTTACTTATTCCCTGAATGTGATGAATTAATTGTTTCCAATTTTTCCTTAACTCTGCCTATTGTTTTCTACTTTCTTTTATAGATTACATCAGCTCCTCTCCCTCTTTAACATGCTACATAGAGTAATCTTACATACTAACCTAGATGACTGTCCTTTAGGTTCAGACATCTTAGTAGCTTGCTTCCTGAATACAGGATTTTATCATCTTAGTTCACCTAAAACAATTCTCCAGTCATACGATAACTGAACCTTGGGAAATTGTGAATCTAGAATTGAAAGTTATTCCTTGGGAAATTGAGATCCTTTTTGTCTATCCTTCTCATGCACCCACTTTGTTGCTCTGATCTCCATAAGAATTAACTAGGACAGTCTGTACACAAACCATTATATTTATTGGACCATATTTGTTCATCTTTAAAGAATATGAATCAAGTCCATGATTTTCTTTTCTGTGGACAGGTTCATTTGTGCCCTATGTTAGATTCCAGATATAAGTGATATCATATGGTATTTGTCTTTATCTTTCTAACTTACTTCACTCAAATGGAGCATGATAATGTGAGAAAAAAGAAGGTATACATGTATGTGTAACTGGGTCACCTTGCTGTAGAAAATTGACAGAACAAAGTAAACCTGCTGTAATGGAAAAAATAAAAATTGCTATATATATATAAAAAAAGAATATGAATCATCTCAAATGTAAGGCTTTTTAAGCCTTAGAAACCTCAGTATTACTACCAATTTATAGTCTTTCTTTACTTTTGGATAACATAAACACCAGCAGCATGCCTAACCACAAGAAAATATTTCAAGAATGCATCCACTACAAAAATGACCTCTGTATTTTAATGGCCAGATATCAATTGCTGTTGGTTCAGATGTACTGGACTGTTTTATATATTTCCTTTGGGGCTTACTTCCCTTTTACATTCTCTTGATAATAATAGACTGTTCAATTCTTGTGTGGCTAGCCCCTAACCTAAATCTGTTTTTCAGCCTACCAGAGTGTTAAGAATTTTTTGATTCTTATTACTTTTATAGTCAATATGGTTAAAAAATGTTTACTGAACACTTACTATGTGCAGGACAACTAGTTGTCTCTGTTCTTTTCAAGTCAGCAATCTTGGCTGAGTTGATAACATGCAAACACACTGCACAAAATGATAAGGATGGATTTAATGTGTTTTTATATAAAAGAAAAGGCAGTATTGACATAATATATAATGTAAATTGCAGGAAACCAATGCAAATTGAAATAAGGCGGTTATTAATTTTGTATAAACATTTTTTTCATTGAAATGTTAAACACATATGGAAAAGTACATGAAACATAAGTGTACAGCCTGATGTGTTTTTACACAGAGATCATGTTCCTCTTAGCATGAATATCAAGAAAATTTCAAGAACTTCCTTCACACATTGTAGTTAATTTTAAATCAAGAAACTAGCTGCCTCTTAAACTTTGATAGTAAATGTGGCATAATATTTCAAATAATTGAAAATAATTGACTTTCTCTGGTGTAATTTTTATTTTTATTTTGCAAAGAATAGGAATGAGCAAGAGAGTTGACCACATATCTATTCTATAAGTGCAAGTGAAAATATTTAATTGTAGAAAAATTACAGATAAAGAATCAGTTTCCAATTGATTATTAACATAGCAAGTATTACATAAAAGGTAGAGGGGGAAAATATAATGAGAATAATATAAGAAAAATATAGCATCATAAGCAAAGGACAGAGTGCACTGTGGGAAACATGAAGTCTAATTTTTATAGATTTTATATTTTTGTAACTTTTACTTTTAAAAGTCATTATGATTATATAATATGATAACAATACTTCTTGTAGAATATGATGAGTGGAGAGACCAAATTTTAAATACATCCTGTCAATCAACAAAATTAAGCAATGAATGTAAAATGCTTCCTATTAGATGATATGAGAGCTGTAAGATGATTCTGACCCTGGAGGCCTCATGATTCAGTTAAAAACATAAGTCAACATATTGAAATTCTAAAAAGGCACCTCAAAATAGTGTTGAAACTTATTTGATGGGAATAAATATTCAATGAACATAATAAAAAAATAATTTGTGTGAGGAATAAGAAAAAAGTATTTTTGCTTAGACTGCATAGAGTCTCAAATGATGCACTAAAGGTTTTTGAAATGACCTTTCAAAAGCTGCTTAGGGTTTCCTGGCATGAAAATGACACGATGAAGGGAGATATGGTGGCATCATGCACAGTGATTAGAATAAAGGAGAGGGACCATTCTTGATAGCAGGCAGTACATTATCTTAGCCCAAGTAAGCACTCAAACCATATCTGTTAAATCAGTGGTTGATGAGGCACTAAAGCAAATATCATGCCTATAGTTTGAAAAGTAAAGGACATTTGTGAAGGAAATACTAAAGAATAATCTAGAGCACTTGATGCCATTGAATGTAGGATAATGAGAAACTAAAGAGTGAATGATGACAGGAGATGTAAGTATGAGTTATGGGGAGAATGATGCTGGTGATCATTAAAAAGTAGCACAACATCAGAAGGGAAAATGTCTATCAGGTGCTACAGTTAGAGTTAAGTGGAATGGAATGGTGAACTCACTGAGTTTGATATGACATTGTATGTCTTACTGATTAAAATCTTTACCAGGCAGTTATCAAAGAACTCAAGATTGTGGTCAAAGGTATAGAGATGGTGGGAGAGGACATGCATGGAGAGGTCCAGGGGAAATTCAAGAGAAAAAAAAATTTAGTCTAGAAACAGAAGGGACAAGTCTAACTTGTTTGTTGGCAAACTATGAAGTGGGTTTTTATGGGGTAGGAGATCTGTAATGCAGGAAGAATAGAAGAACATAAACAAAAACAGTAATGAAAAGAATGTTCAAAATGAATTAGAAAATCGCTGTGGATTATCTTAAGAGATCTAGATGGGGGTGGAAAACTCAAGTGCAAGAGTGTAATGGCTACCAAACTTTGCAAGTAAAAGTACAGGAAAAAATTCGGAAAACAAGGATTTCATTAATTACAATATTTTTGGTGATTTTTTTCAACTGTGACTTATTTTTTCTTAAAAATTTGTCAAGTATCTATACATAGATGTTAATTGAAACCATGACCATGTATCAGATTGCACTGGGAGTATAGTGTTAGTGGAAGATTATAGACTGAAATGTGTACAGTAGATAGAAAATGGAATAGAATACAACAAAGAAGTGTCTAAATTATTTATAATTGTTTACCTACATGCAAAAGCTGTCCAAGTAGCAAATGTAATCTAAAGTGTTGGAAATAAACATAGAAGTATAGAAGCATAAAAAATAAATATTTATTGAATTTTAACAGAAGACCACCATTAATGACATTAGTGGATATGGTTTCAGTAGTGTTAAAATAGTATACAGAAAATGTGGACTAAAAAAATTGTCATTGGCAACAGAAACAAGAAGTAGTAGCAGAATATAATTAATTATATGTAAATAAAGAGACTGTCATTAAATATGAATCTAAATAAAATGTTCATCCTTTGTATATATTTGAGAACTGATATCACTGCAAGATCACTTTTATAATATTGACTATATATATTAACATCTATTGAGTTCATAGCAGGTGCCAAGCAGATAATAAATCCTTGACAAATAAATATATATAAAGCAAAACCCTAAGCAGTGAAGGACAAGTAGTTATAGTACTTTTTTTGTTTTTTTTTCCTCCTGTTAATTTATTTATTTTTATTAAAGTAGAGTTGATTTGCAATGCTCTTTCAATTTCTGCTGTACAGAAAAGTGATCCAGCCACATACACAGAAACACACATTCTTTTTTTTTTTTTTCTACTGTCTTCCATCATGTTCTAACCCAAGAGACTGGGCACAGTTCCCTGTGCTGTTTAGTAGATCCCCATTACTTATCAGTTCTAAATGTAATACTTTGCATACCAATCCCAAACTCCCCATCTGTCCCTTCTCTCTCCTCTCCACCTGGAAAACACAAATCTAATCTCCATGTCCATGATCTGTTTCTGTTTTACAGATAGATCATCTGTGCCATATTTTAGACTCCACGTTTAAGTGATATCATATGGTTTTTGTCTTTATCTTTCTGACTTACTTCACTTAGTATGGGAATCTTTGGTTCCATCTATATTGCTGCAAATGGCATTATTTTGAGCTTTTTTATGACTGAATAGTATTCCATTGTATATATATATATATATATATATATATACCACAGCTTCTTAATCCATTCTTCTGTCAGTGGACATTGGGGCTGTTTCCATGTCTTGGCTGTCGTGAATAGTGCTGCCGTGAACATAGGGAGGGGTTCGTGTATCTTTTTGAATGAATGTTTTATACAGACATATGTCCAGGAGTGGGATTGTGGGGTCTAATAGCAGTTATGTATTTAGTTTTCTGAGGTACCTCCATACTGTTTTCCACAGTGTTGTACCAACTTTCATTCCCACCAAAAGTGAAGGAAGGTTCCCTTTTCTCCATATCATCACTAGCATTTGTTGTTTGTTGAGTTGTTAATGATGGCCATTTTAACTTGTGTGAGGTGGTACCTCATTGAAGTTTTGATTTGCATTTCTCTAATAATTAGTGATGTTGAGCATTTTTTCATGTGCCTGCTGGCCATCTGTATGTCTTCATTGGCAAAATGTCTGTTGAGATCTTCTGCCCATTTTTTGATTGGGTTGTTTTGTTGTTGTTGAATTGTTTGTATATTTTGGAGGTTAAGCCTTTGTTGGTTGCATCATTTGCAAAATTTTCTCCCATTCTGTGGATTGTCATTTCATTTTTTTAAGGGTTTCTTTGCTATGCAAAGACTTTTGTGTTTAACTAGGTCCCATTGGTTTATTTTTATCTTTATTGTCATTAATCTAGGAGGTAGATCAAACAAGATGTTGCTGTCATTTATGTCAAATAGCTTTCTGCCTGTGTTTTACTCAAATAGTTTTATAGTATCTAGCCTTACTTTTTTTTTTTTGTATAGTGTTAGAGAATGTTCTAACTTCATTCTTTCACATGTACCTGTCAGGTGTTCCTAGCACCACTAATTGATGAGACTGTCTTTCCTCCACTGTATGTTCTTGCCTCCCTTGTCATAGATTAGTTGAACCCATAGGCACTTGGATTTATTTCTGGACTTTTATCCTGTTCCTTTGATATATATATCTCTTTTTGTGTCAATTCCATACTGTTTTGATGACTGTCACTTTGTGGTATAGTCTGAAGTCAGGGAGGCTGATGCTTCCAGTTCCTTTTTTTTTTTCTTTTCAATATTTATTTGGCTATTCAGGCTCTTGTGTGTTTCCATACAAATTTTAAAATATTTTGTTTTAGTTCTATGAAGAATGCCCTTCATAATTTGATAGGGATTGCACTGAATCTGTAGATTGCCATAGGTAGTATAGTCATTTTGACAATATTGAGTCTTCTAATCCAAGAGCATAGTGTAGCTTTCCATCTATTTGTGTCATCTTTGATTACTTTCATCAGCTTCAAATAGTTTTCAGAGTATAGGCCTTTTGTCTCTTTAGGCAGGTTTATTCCTAGGTATTTTATTCTTATTGATTTGATGGTAAATAGGATTGTTTCCCTAATTTCTCTTTCTGATCTTTCATTGTTAGTACAGAGAAATGCAGTTGATTTCTATATATTAATTTTGTATACTGCAGCTTACCAAATTCATTGACGAGCTTGAGCAGTTTTATGGCAGTGTTTTTAGCATTTTCTAGGTATAGTACCATGTCATCTACAAACAGTAATAGTTTCACTCCTTCTTTTTCAGTTTGGATTCCTTTTATTTTCTTTTTCATCTCTGATCGTCATGGCTAGGACTTCCAAAACTATGTTGAATAACATTGGTAAAAGTGGACATTCTTGTCTTGTTCCTGATCTTAGCAGAAATGCTTTCAGTTTTTCACCATTGAGAATCATGTTGCTTGTATCTTTGTCATATATAGCTTTTATTATTTTGAGATAGTTCCCCTCTATACCCACCCTCTGGAGAGGATTTTTGTTGTTGTTTTTTCATTCAGGAATGGGTGTTGAATTTTGCCAAAAATTTTTTCTGCATTTATTGAGGTGATCATATGTTTTTTATTTTTCAGTTTGTTGATTTGGTATATCACTTTGATTGATTTGCAGATATTGAAGAATCCTTGCATCCCTGGGATAAATCCCACTTGATCATGGTATATGATCTTTTTAATGTATATTTGGATGAAGTTTGCTAATATTTTGTTGAGGATTTTTGTGTCTATGTTCATCAGTGATATTGGCCTATAATTTTCTTTTTTATGGTATCTTTGTCTGGCTTGGTATCAGGGTGATGGTGGCTTCATAGAAAGAGCTTAGGAGTGTTTCTCTTCTGCAATTTTTGGAAGAATTTCAGAATAAGTGTTAACTCTTCTCTTAATTTTTGATAGAATTCACCTGTGAAGTCATTGGGTCCTGGACTTTTGTTTTTTGGAAGTTCTACTTTTAATTGAAAAAGTTTTCATTTAAAAAGTGTCTCTGTTATGTTAAGTTCTGTGCTAGGTGAGTAGAACATATGTCTGAGAACAACATATACATCATTTATGCCTTTTAGGTACTTACTGGCAAGAGGAGGAGTATGGCAGAAAATAAAGTCATTACCAAAATAAATGGAAAAAAGAGACTGTGTTTAAAAAGATATAGGCAGGATCTCACAAAAAGGGATCCCATCTTTTCTAGAAAGTAAGGAAGGGCTCACCTGTGGAAGTGAGGAGTGTTGGGATTTAAGAATGAGATGAAAATTGATTAGGGGTAGTAAGATAAAGAGCCAGGAATGTGTGAAGGATCTGTGGCTAAAGGAAGCTGAATGTGTACAAGGGATCAAGAATATGAGAGACTGGAGGGGGCAAGAAGAATGGGTATCTTATAGGGTTGACAGTTAAACTAATAGCTGTTACGTTTATTTTTAAGAACAATAGCATGCCACTCATGTGCTTTAAACAAAGAAATGGAATGATCAGACTTCCATGTTAAAAAGTCCTAGTTCTTGATTAGATCTTCATATTTGCTTGGATTATTAAACTGTGCTAAGCACAATCAGGAATGTCTCAGCTGAATGTTGGGCTTAGAACATCATGTTTAAAAATAAATAAAAGAATGTTCAAAATTGTCCATGCTGAAAGGTCAGTAAAGGAATCTGAAATGGAGATACTGAATATATGAATAAAAAGTAACAATTAAAAGATCGAACAATCTAAGATTCCTGTTTCTAAAGAAGAAAGAGTAGATTTAGAGAATGGAATTGATGTTTCCTTTAGAATATGTTGAGTTTTAGGTGTCTGTGAGACATAAAAATAGACATATTGAGGTAAAAGTTTGGCATCTGCATCCAAAACTTGAAGGAGAATTCTGGAACAGAGATAAACACTTGAGGAGGGGAACAGGAATATAGGGCTTGTAGAATATATTCATCAGCAAGAATAAACTCATTTAAGGGAATTTTCTGAAGTGTGATTAACTGTGAAACAGACAGAATTCCAGGGAATACCAACCATTAAGTGTTGAGAAAGAAAAGTGAAAGAAAATGTAAGCAATAATAGTCACAGAGGTAGAAGGTGCAAGATGTGTTAGCTCATTCAAAAATTATCTGTGTTCTAGCAAAACACATTCTTTCAACTATGCTTTCTAATTTAGCACACTTTTCTATGCATTGTATATGGTTAAATGAGAACTCTAATACGTTGAGGATATGTTTTAAATATAAGTTCTAGAACCACACACACTGACTGTGTATTTCTGTGGGTGTTATTTGCATTTGTTTATATAGAAAAATAGTCTTTTCTAAAGTTAATAGATAGAAGACTTATTTATCCTACTGAGGAAAATGCTAAAGGTGTGACTTTTTTTTTTTTTTTGTCTTTTTTGCCTTTTCTAGGGCTGCTCCCATGGCACATGGAGGTTCCCAGGCTAGGGGTCTAATCAGAGCTGTAGCTGCTGGCCTACACCAGAGCCAAAACAACACAGGATCCAAGCCGAGTCTGCAACCTATACCATAGCTCACGGCAACGCCGGATCCTTAACCCACTGAGCAAGGCCAGGGACGGAACCCGCAACTTCATGGTTCCTAGTTGGATTCGTTAACCACTTAGCCACGACGGGAACTCCAAGGTGTGACGGTTTTAAGTGAATTTTGACAATGAATGAAAGGAATTATGGCCAAATGCAAATGCATTCTGAAGGAGAGATTCATTTGACATTTGGAAAACTCTGTGTGCCTGTCGGTGTGTGAACAAGGTTTTCATTGTTGTTGTTTTTCCAAATAAACAGACATTGTCTTTATGGATTAGGTCACTAAATATTCTGATTCTTCGGGATATTGTTTGGAAGTATTGCAATTTTTAGGATTGGAATGATGTTACTTAAGTAAAATAAAGCAAACTCATGGTTCTGCACAGATGTTATCTGGAAAAAATTAACATTTTGAAAATTACTGTACCAAATATGATGTCATTAGAAGACTTTTTTACCATCTCCATAATTAAGTTACTTGTGAGAGGAACTATTTTGAGAGATGAATTAATAACTTTAGATGGTAAAGAAATCCCAGAAGACCTAATTTGAATTGGACAGGAGGTTTTTTTCTCTTTTTACTGTTGTTTGTTCTTTTTATATTTTGAACAATTTCAGTGTTTTTTCAAGATTTTTTTTTGGCTCATCAAGAGTTTGTAATATATTTCTGGCCACTTGCCTAATTTGAGTCTATCTGCAATTTTGCAGATTTACCTGGGGAACCTAAATCTTGAATTACTGAATGTAAAATAACAAGAACAATAATAATATAGAAACACTCTTGAATACTTTTTAATACAGTTTTAGATCTGTCATCTGTCATTTGCTCCATGTACACTGAATATTTATGTATATAAATTTAATTATCTATCATTAGATTGACTTCATTAACTTTGTTCTACCAACATTACTTCATTTATTGGCTCTTCCAAATCCATTTCTTTCATAACATTTCATGTTGAAGGCTGCATAGATTACAGTTTGTTGAATAAACTCCATTATTAAATACACTATTCTGATCTTTGCATAATAATTTGCAAAACTACTATCAGAAAAAGACCTCCCCTCCACGCTTAGGAAGCTAGTTTGCAAAGAAAATGTTATGAATTTTCATTGTAGTCTGTTATTTTTTTATCTCCAAGCACATTAGATATAATTTTTAAATGCAGTAGGTTTTTTCTTTTTAATTTAGAGTATTTCCTTAAAAAATGATGATATGCCATATTCAGATAATGTAATTTTTAACAATAGTGCCATGATTCATACACTTATTCATTTTGATTACGATTGACTTTTTTTAATGACTTTTTCTACATTTTCAGGGTGAAACAAAGATCTTAAAACTAAAGAACCTTCGACCTCAGGACTATGCTAATTATAGCTGCATTGCTTCGGTGAGGAATGTATGTAATATTCCTGATAAGATGGTGTCATTTAGACTTTCCAATAAAACAGGTATGGAACTACCTCTGAATGTTTTATGTCTCTTATCCACAAAGAATGTTTACAAAGTCTCTTTAACATTTTTATAGACAAAATGATTTCTATAGTCTATGTAGGAACAAGTCATCATTTCTCTCCCGAAAATTCTGTGACATCTGAAAAACTTTTAATATGTTGACAATGTAAATCTTAATTGCAGTATGCTCCCATATATGTTTTTATAGCAAACAAAACTATAATTTCTTAAAGCATGTATTTATAAATGTCACAAGCCAGCCTATATTTTGTTTGAAGACATTTCTAAAGAATATTAGACTTTTCACATGGAAATTTATGATCTAAATTGCTAAAAGTAATTTGTCATTCCAAAACTAAGTAAAAGAATCTTTCTCTTACTCTCTTTCACATCAAGAAAGCTAATTGGTAATTTCAGATAGGTGTTAGGAAAGTATTTTTGTAGAAAAATGTCAAAACATTAGCAAGATTGCACCTTAAGTTAGCCTATGTTTAGTAATATAGACTCAGAATAATTGCAAACACATTAAAAAGAAATATCTAAATGCATGTGAACTATGTTTTATAAGATTGTCTATAAAGAATCACCTTAATAAATTAGAATTTGAACAGATTTTAAGAAACTCTCAGTGGTAATTAATATGAATTTTTAGTTTTAAATCATTATTGTTAAAATATAGAGTTTTAAAAGTACTTTTCCCATTAACAAAAATCTGAAATGTGTGGGCTTTGTTGTTTCTCAGTTTAGTTCATGGTTCTGGCACCTATTAGTTCTTGGATCTAGCTAAGTCACTTCACTCTTCTTTTCCTCTGTTTCCTCCTAACCTGATAAAGTTATAGGAAGGAATTAATGAGTTGATGTATATGAAGCATGTAGAATACACTTTATCCATTCCTCTGACAGTGAGCTAGTGGTCAGCAACTCCATCCAGCACATTTGGTGGAAAGATTAAACCTAACACTTTATGAAAAGATGAAAAAAAATCATTTGTTCAGACCTTGATTCATAAACATATGTTCATTTGTGTTTAAACTTTGAAAGGTCATTCTTTTTTGTATTCATTCATTTATTCATCAGAAACTCATTGTGTTCCTATTATGGGTCAGCAGTGATAGGCATAAGGCTGTTTGTCAAGATGTAAGTTGTCTTAAGCTAGAGAAATGCTCTATTAAGCACCAGATAAATGTTATCATAGGAAAGTAAAAGAAGGATGAGACAGACAGAAAGAAACATCAAGAAGGATGAGAAGGACTTGATGAAAACCATATTTCAGAAAAAAGTAGACATATAAAATCTTAGCAGACCTAAGACTTGTAAAAGTGGTCTCATTTCACTTGAAAGTATTAGGATATTGAGAAATAAAAAACAGGTTAATATAATAATGGGGTGTGATTATGTTTTCTTTTTGACATGAACTGTTACATGAATTCTTATAACTGATTTTGTTTTTCTTAGTTTCTTTAATGTATTTTTAAAATACACATGACCTGAACAGCAAAATTAAAAATTAAATGTAAGTAGGACCTATGGACTGGGTAAAGGCATTGCAGTTTGTCAACACTAATAATAGGTAAAAAATCAATAATAGAAAAAGTTTTATCTGAGACAACCTGAGGACTATAGCCCAAGAGACAGATTCCAGAAGCACTTTTGAATTGTGTTCTGCCAGAATGCAAAATAGGAGGAGGATTATATAGTCAAAAACTTAAAATTACATAAGTGGTTTGTCAAGAGTTAGAATTGGAGCTGACAAGAAGTAAGGTGCTTGTTAAGCAAGGATTGCCTGGGGTCTGAAATGGTTGCATAGTTACAAGGGGAGACCCTGAGACCATAAGGTTGCAACTGGCTGCTGCTTGCATATGTCGTTTTGATAACAACTGGTGTGTCCTTGAGTCTGATAGAGTCAGAAAATTCAAGTTCTCAGTGATGCAGGGGCATGTCTAAAACCACATCCACAAACTGTCACCCAGCTCCATCCTGAATGTCTAAATCACAGTTATTCCATTTTGATTTTCAAATGCATTCTTCTCTTTAATGGTTAAAGCAGATGTACAATGCATGTTGACAGGCCATAAGACAGGCTGTTCCAGTTCAAGCCAAATCATGTATAAACCAGACTGATTTCCTCATACCTCACTATGTATGACAGTTCTTTCCATCCAGTGGAAGGAGGAACCAAGTAATAGTAGATGTACTGTTACTTATGTTACAGCCTTACACTTGAGAAGTGCTTTATTCTTTTAAACAGTATTTCATGTTTATTATTAGAGTTTATCTTTATAATTACTGGGATGTAAGCAGGTGGATTTTTTTTTTTGGAGGGAGGGTTATCTGACACATAACAAATTGGCCTGTAGCAATTAAAGTATCCTTATTGGGTTGTTTTGAAAATGAACAAAATTAACATAAAAAAATCTTTAAAGATTAGAGGTACGATGAAATTATATTGTAGAAATGAATTAAGAAATGTATGATTTTATTATTTTCCATTGCACCACAGCTAATAAGAAGTGGGGACAAGATTGATTCCAATGTTTGAAGGGTTATTTTAAAATAAGAGACTGACTAGCTATTCAAAATTTTTGTGGATCTGGAAAAAGTGAACGTAAATTTCAGCAATAGTGTTTTATTAAAAGTAAATAATGACTAATCTTAAAACAGAAAGGAAAAGATTGTCTTTAGAGATGACCAGACTTCCCAGCACCTGAAGTCTTAAATTTTAAAGCAGCTGAGTGACTTTATTTCTGAGATAATTTTTAACAATTGTCAGCTCAGAACAGAGATCCTGCAGAGATCACAGGATCACATTCAACTTTCTGGTTCATCATTTTTCAAGCAAAAATATTGTATATCTAGACTGAGCAAACCAAATAATCTATTTGACTCTTTTATAAGCTGTCTCACAAAACTTAAGATTGACAGTCATTATGAAATGAGCTTTGGAGTGATGGTAAATAATTGTGTTTGAAAATATAAGCTAGTATCTTGTTTGACTCTTCGATAACTATAATCAAGCATGTTATGTGCCTGACACTTTACATATTCAAACCAGGTTTGCCTCAGCACTTTTACCATCTGGTTGTGCTCAAAGTTGGAAGAGTTTGTGCATTTCAAATAGGTGAAATCATTTAGGTAGCTCTCAACACCAGGAATAAATTAAACTTTCATCATCTCTATGCAAAAAGTCTGTAACTGACAAATAAGTTCATTGCTTTTCCAACATCAAAAGAAGATGACATAACTTAAGGGTCAGATGCTCTTTATCACTCTTGTGAATCTCTAAATGATGGACCTAAAGTACCCATGTTTTTCACTCTTGTTTTGCAGAATAACAAGGCAAATCTGTAACTTATATTGAGAATGTTTTCTTTTAAAATTATGATTGATTAATCTCTATTAATATATTTAGGAAAGTATAAGTTTGGGAATGCTTACATTGGAGATCAAAAAATTGTCTAATTTTTTTTGGTACAGATAAACTCTCATTTTAACATCTCTATAGTTAGGTAAACTTTTTAATTTCGATCAGTCTATGGACTTGATTTGCACAATGCCCAAATGACACAGCATATGAAGAGGCAACCATGTGTGCTATGGATAAGAATTTCTAAAAGTTGTTATTAAGCAGAACAGTTGAGTCATGAGGATAGTTTCCTGGGTCTTTTATACCTGCTGAATTAGACACATTATAAAATGACCTGGAAATGGCATACATTTTAAATAATAGTAAATAATGTCTTTGAAAATCAAAAGTCTTTTTTATCAGACTGTTAGCTGTGAGCCCATTCCATTTTGTGAGTAGGAACTTTTGTTAATAAAAAAATCAATTTCCCAAAACTATTTTAAAAAACAGTGTCTAGGGGAGATGGGATTAAATGGTGGAATAGATGGAGTGGAACTCAACTTCTCTGCTAAAAACAACAAAATTTACAACCACCCACAGAATGGAAAGTAACTGTTTCACAGAGACTCACCTACAGGAGTGAGAGTTCTGAGCTCCACATCAAACTCCCACTTGTGGAGACCTGGCACTAGGAGAAAGGGTTGCCAGAGCATCTGGCATTGAAGGCCAGTGGGGCTTGTGAGCAGGAGCTCCACAGGACTGGGAAAAATGGAGTCCCCATTCTTAAAAGGCCCACACAGACTTTCACATACAATGGGTCCAAGAGCAAAGCAAAGTCTCCAATGGAATATGGGTCAAACCTGACTGCAGTTCTTGGAAGATGTCTTGGGAAAACAGGGGTGAATGTGGCTTGTTCTGGGAATAGGACATTGGAAGCAAAGCTCATGGGAATATTCATCAGTGTGCCTTTCTCTGGAGGTGGCCATTTTGGGAAAATCTGGCTATACCCATCAGTACTGAGAAGCCTCAGGCCAAAAAAAAAAAAAAATCCCAGAGGGATCACAACCCCACCGATCAGTAACCAGACTGCCTAACGTCCCCCCAGGCATACAGCCACCACTAATTTCACCCAGAGACAAAGCCCCACCCACCAGAGGGATAGGAATCAGCTCCACCTACCAGTGGGCAGGAATCAGCCCCTCCCATCAGGAAGCCTACAGCAAGCCCCCGTACCAACTTCAGCCACAAGGGGGGCAGACACCATAAGTAAGAGAGACTACAACTCTATTATCTGTAAAACGGTTACCACACCAAAAATGTATAAAAATGAAAAACAGAGAACTATAACTCAGATGAGGGACAAAGAAAAAACCCCAGAGAAAGAGCTAAGTGATCGGGAGATCCTCAGCCTCCAGAAAAAAGACTTTAGACTGTTGATGCTGAAGATGATGTAAGACATTGGAAATAAACTAGAGGCAAAGATGGATAATTTACAGGAAACACTGAGCAAACAGATATAAAAATTAAACAAGAAGAGATGCAAAATACAATAACCAAAATAAATATTCATTAGAAGTAGCCAACAGCAGAATACAGGAGGCAGAAGAATGTATAAGTGATGTGGAGTATAGACTAGTGGAAATTATGGATGTGGAACAGAAAAGAGAAAAAAAATTGAAAACAAATGAAGAGAGTCTCAGAGAACTCTTAAACAAGGTTAAACACACCAACATCCATATTATAGGGGTGTCAGAAGGAGAAGAGAGAGAGAGAAGGGGATAGAAAAAATACTCAAAAAGGTAATAGCTGAAAACTCCCCTAACATGGGAAAGGAACCACTCACTCAAATCCAGGAAGAGCAATGAGTACCATATAAAATTAACCCAAGGAGGAATACACCGAGACACATATTAATCAAACTGACCAAAATTAAAGACAAAGAGAAAATCTTGAAAGCAGCTAGAGAAAAGAAACAAGTAACATACAAGGGAACCCCAATAAAGTTATTGGCAGATTTTTCAGCAGAAACTCTGCAGGCCAGAAGGGAGTGGCATGATATACTTAATGTGATGAAAGGAAAAAACCTCCAACCAAGATTACTCTACCAAGCAAGGCATTTGAAGGAGAAATTAAAACCTTCACAGATAAGCAAAAGCTGAGAGAATTCAGCAACACTAAACCAGCTTTACAACAAATACTAAAGGAACTTCTCCAGGCAGAAAAGAAAAGATAGCAACAGGAAACATAAATGCCACAAATGACAAGGCTCTCCAGTAAAGGTATATGTACAGTAAAGATACAAAACCATCCATGCACAATTATGCCACCAAAATCAGAAATCGTGAGAAGAGGAGAGTACAAATGCAGGATACTGGAGATGAACTTGCAATTAAGAGAACAACAACTGAAAACAATTTCGTGTATATATATAGACTCATGTCAAAACTTCAGAATAACTGCAAACCACAAATCTACAATTGATACACAAACAAATAAGAAAAATCAACTCAAATACAACACTAAAGATAGTCATCAAACCAGAAGAGGAGAGAACAAGAGAAGAAGGGAAGAAAAAAGAGCAACAAAAGCAAATCCAAAGCAATTAATAAAATGGCAATAAGAACATACATATCATTAAATGATAATGGAATAAATGTGCCAACCAAAAAACATAGACTGGCTGAATGGATACAAAAACAAGATCTATATATATATGCTGTCTTTGAGACCTGCTTCATTTTTAGGGACAAATACAAATTGAAAGTTAGAGGATGGAAAAAAATTTTCCATGCAAACAGGAATCAAAAGAAAGGTGGAATAGCAATACTCATATCAGAAGAAATAGACTTTTAAATGAAGAATATTTTAAGGGACAAGGAAGGTCACTACCTAATGATCAAAGGATCAATCCAAGAAGAAGATATGTATATATCTACACCCCCAACATAGGTTCACCACAATATAAAAGGCAACTGCTAACAACTTTAAAAGGACAAATCAACAATAACACAATCATAGTGCGGGACTTTAACACCCCACTTACAGCAATGGGCAGATCATCCAGACAGAAAATCAATAAGGAAATACAGTGCCTGAATGAAGGTACTGTCTTCATTCTTTGTCTTTAATTTTCGTCAGTTTGTACCAGATGGACTTAATAGATATTTATAGGACATTTCATCCAAAAGCAACAGTGTACACATTCTTCTCAAGTGCACATGGAACATTCTCTAAGATTGATCACATCCTGGGCTACAAATCCAACCTCAGTAACTTTAAGAAAATTGAAATTATGTCAAGCATCTTTTCCAATCACAATATTATATGTCTGAAAAATCAACAACAAGAAAAAAAGGCAAAAACCACAAACACATGGAGACTCAACAACATGCTACTAAATAACCAATGGATCACTGAAGAAATCAACAATGAAATTAAAAAACACCTAGAAGTGGAGTGGTTGAAAGATGGCAGAAGAGTAGGGAAACACACTCGCCCTCTCCCACAAACACACAAAAAAACACATCTACAGGATAAATGACTCGCACAGAACAGCAACTAATCACTGGCAGAAGAACCTAAACTCCAATAATGGCAAGAAGTTCGTGACATTACTAGGTAAAACTAGAGAAAAGAGGAGAGTGAGAGAAGGTGAATCCAAGCTGGACGGTCGCTCCTGAAAGGGAACTGTGGAGGAGAAAGGGATCCTGCACCCTGGAAAATCACCTACTCGAGGGAAAGATCAACCAAACCGGAGGAATCTCCAGATGCAGAGAAGAGTGTAGCAGTAAGCTGGAGTTCTGAAAAACAGATCGAGAACTGAATGGATCATCTGAACTACAGGCACACTCACCAAAAATTGAGACGCCTGGGTGGGGGCTGGGCACCGAGACCTTGGCTCTGGAGGTTAGTCTCCAGGAAAGGGCTGGAGGGATGTGGGCGTGGTGGAGCAGAGACTGCTTGGGAGGTCCAGAAATCAGTCTGTCAAGTTTGACTGGGCAGAGACTGCCTGGGAGACTAGAAAGCAAAGTGTTGCAGGGGAGGGAGCAATACTCTAAGGGCAGGGAAGTAGACCCTGGGAGAAGAGACTGGTCTGTGCCCATGCTGGGGAGGGGAGAGAAGAAGGGGTGGCCCCCATAGAATACTCCCTACACCACAGCAAGCTTACAGGCCCGCTAGCTAGCTGAAAGCTGTACTTCCCAATGCATCCCCTCCCCCCACACCCACCACCCCTACGCACTCGCCAGACCTGGGGCTGCCTGCCATCCCCAGGGGCTGCGGGAAGCCTACCACGGCAGGGGCTGTCCCTGCCCTGGCCTGCTTGCCCTTTGGAGGGGCTACACCCCCGCAGAGCAGCACCAAACACCACCAGCCCCTGAGAAAAGGCCTGCAGCCCAGAAAAGCTAGAACAAGCTTTGCCAGGCCATGAAAAGATCTGCCTAATTCTCAGACAGTCTTTCCCATTTGGCCTGCCCTGGGGAAGAGCCTCTTGGGTTCGCAGCGGCCCAGCTAG
Source organism: Phacochoerus africanus (assembly GCF_016906955.1). Taxonomy (NCBI): domain Eukaryota; kingdom Metazoa; phylum Chordata; class Mammalia; order Artiodactyla; family Suidae; genus Phacochoerus; species Phacochoerus africanus. The sequence goes on along the minus strand of NC_062545.1, from coordinate 179,291,286 downwards.
CTATTCCAGCCCTCGGGGGTGCTGCACTCTTGTGGAACAGCTGCACAGGACGGCCAGCTCTCTGCAGGACCCCCTGCAGCCCAGAAAAGCTACAACAAGCTTGGCCAGACTGTGAAAATATCTGCCTACATTCTCAGACAGTTCTTCTGAGTCAGGCTGCCCTGGGGAAGAGCCTCTTGGGTTCTCACTGACCCAGATAGCTGCTACAGCCCTTGGGGGGTACTGCACTCCTGAGGAATAGCTGCCCAGCACCACCAACCCCCTGCACGAACCCCACAGCCCAAAAACACCAGAGCAAGCTCTGCCTGACCGAGTGAAATCTGCTACCATCATGGTGTGGACCTCCCAGTCCTGTCTGCCCTCAGGAAGTCCTCCTTTGCTTCAAAGAGACCCTGTTAGCCCCATCAACACTCCAGAAAAGCCACACTGCCTCAAAAAAGATTGACCAACAACGCCAGCCCTCAGAAAACATTCCATGGCAGTGACAAGGCAAACACTGCCCAGTCACGGAGAGTACAACTCCCTCAGGAAAAAGAAAACAACAAGCAAGATGAAGAAGCTGAGAAACCACCCCCAGTCAAACCAACAGGAGAACTCACCTAAAACAGTCAACAATGAAACAGATCTCGGCAGTCTGACAGACCTGGAGTTCAAAAGAGAACTAGTGAAAATACTGAAGGAATTAAGAGAAGATATGAACAGTAATGCAGATACCCTCAGAAAGGAACTAGAAAATATAAGGAGGAGCCAAGAAAAACTAGAACATTCATTTGCAGAGATGCAAACAGAACTAAGGGCAGTAAAAACCAGAATGAATAATGCAGAAGAACAAATAAGTGATGTGGAAGGTAGAATAATGGAAATCACCCAATCCTGTCAGCAGACAGAAAACCAAATGAAAAAACAGGAAAGCAATATAAGAGACCTATGGGATAATATAAAGCAGTCCAATCTATGCATAATAGGAATTCCAGAAGGAGTAGAAAAAGATAAGGGGATGGAAAATATATTTGAAGAAATTATCGCTGGAAACTTCCCAAATCTAAAGGATACTAGTTCAAGATACAGGAAGCACAGAGAGCCCCAAACAAGTTGAACCCAAACAGACCCACACCAAGACACATTATAATAAAAATGGCAAAAGTGAGTGATAAAGAGAGGATCCTAAAGGCAGAAGAGAAAACCAGAATGTTACCTACAAGGGAACCCCCATACGATTATCAGCTGATTTCTCTACAGAAACACTACAGGCCAGGAGGGAATGGCAAGAGATATTTAAAGTGCTAAAAGGAAAAAATATGCAACCTAGAATACTCTATCCAGCAAGAATATCATTTAAAATAGAAGGGGAAATAAAAATTTTTTCCAACAAACAAAAACTTAAAGAATACAGCAATACAAACCCCAGGCTAAAAGAAATACTGAAAGGACTTCTCTAAACCAAAAAGAATGGAATGAAAGAAAGGGAGGAAAAAGAAAAAAAAAAAAAAGAGGAAGAACTAGGACTGAGGAAACCACAATCAGAGAGCAGTCATTCAATTAAGCCAGCATACAGATTTAATCATGAACATGTTTCAAACAAAATAAAATTAAAAAGAAAAAAAAGAGTCATCAAAATCATAATATGTGGGCAAGGGATGTTAGAAAATAAATAGACCCTTTTTATGTTTGTTTGTTTCTCTTCTTAATTTTAATATAGTAATGAAGTGTTTGAACTTACAGGACCATCAGGCTAAAACACACAGTTATGGGAAGGGGTTAGCATACTTAAAAAACAAGGCAACCACAAGCCAAAACCAAATATTGCATTTGCAAAAAATGAAAAAAAAAAAAACACTCAAGCAGATAATAACCAGAAACTATCCAACCAAAAAAAGAAAGGAAGAATGGAGAACCATAGAATCAACTGGAACATGAGGTTGAAAATGGCAATAAATAGTCATCTATCAATTATCACCTTAAATGTCAATGGACTGAATGCCCCAATCAAAAGACACAGATTGGCTGAGTGGATAAAAAGGCAAAAACGTTCAATATGCTGCCAACAAGAAACTCACCTCAGGACAAAGGATACATATAGATTGAAAGTGAAGGGGTGGGGAAAAATATTTCATGCCAATAGACATGACAGAAAAGCAGGAGTCGCAATGCTCATATCAGACAAAATAGACTTTAAAACAAAAGACATAAAGAAAGACAAAGAAGGACACTACTTAATGATTAAGGGATCCATCCAAGGAGAGGATGTTCCTATCGTCAACATATATGCCCCAAATATAGGAGCACCCAGATACATACAACAAATATTACAGACATAAAGGGAGAAATTGATGGGAATACAATCATAGTGGGAGACTTTAATACCCCCCCCCTCACACCAATGGACAGATCCTCTAGACAGAAAACCAATAAAGCAACCGAAATCCTAAAGGAAACAATAGAAAAGTTAGACTTCATTGATATCTTCAGGACACTACATCCAAAAAAAGCAGAATACACATTCTTCTCAAGTGCCCATGGAACATTCTCAAGAATCGACCACATACTGTGACACAAAGCTAACCTCAACAAATTTAGGAGCATAGAAATTATCTCAAGTATCTTCTCTGACCACAATGCCATGAAATTAGAAATCAACCCTGGGAAAAGAAATAAGAAAAAACCTACTACATGGAGACTAAACAACATGCTACTAAAAAACCAATGGGCCAATGAGGAAATCAAGAAGGAAATTAAAAAATACCTTGAAACAAATGATAATGAAGACACAACCTCTCAAAACCTATGGGATGCTGCGAAAGCAGTGCTCAGAGGGAAATTTATAGCAATACAGGCCTTCCTCAAAAAAGAAGAAAGATTCCAAATTGACAACTTAACCCTCCACCTAAACGAACTAGAAAAAGAAGAACAAAAAAGACCTCAAGTCAGCAGAAGGAAGGAAATTATAAAGATTAAAGAAGAAATCAATAAAATAGAGATTCAAAAAACAATAGAGAAAATTAATAAAACCAAGAGCTGGTTCTTTGAAAAGGTAAACAAAATTGACAAACCTCTGGCCAGACTCACTAAAAAGAGGAAAGAACCCAAATAACCAAAATGATAAATGAAAAAGGATAAATCACAACGGATACAGCAGAAATACAAAATACCATAAGAGAATACTATGAACAACTATATGCCAACAAATTTGACAATCTGGAAGAAATGGACAATTTTCTAGAATCTTACAGCCTGCCAAAACTGAATCAAGTAGAAACAGACCAACTGAACAGACTGATCACTAGAAATGAAATTGAAGATGTCGTAAAAACACTCCCTACAAATAAAAGTCCAGGACCGGATGGCTTCGCAGGCGAATTTATCAAACATATAAAGAGGAACTGGTGCCCATCCTCCTTAAACTCTTTCAAAAGGTTGAAGAAGAAGGAATACTCCCAAAGACATTTTATGATGCCCCCATCACCCTCATTCCAAAACCAGACAGAGATACCACCAAAAAAGAAAACTATCGGCCAATATCTTTGATGAATATAGATGCAAAAATTCTCAACAAAATCTTAGCCAACCGAATCCAACAACATATCAAAAAAATTTATACACCATGACCAGGTAGGGTTCATCCCAGGTTCACAAGGACGGTTCAACATTCGCAAATCAATCAACACCATACACCACATTAACAAAAGAAAAGTAAAAAATCATATGATCATCTCAATAGATGCAGAAAAAGCATTTGACAAAGTCCAACATCCATTCATGATCAAGACCCTTGCCAAAGTGGGTATAGAGGAAACATTCTTGAATATAATCAAAGCCATTTATGATAAACCCACAGCAAATATAATCCTCAATGGGGAAAAACTGAAAGCCTTCTCACTCAAATCTGGAACAAGACAGGGATGCCCACTCTCACCACTGCTCTTCAACATAGTTTTGGAAGTCCTAGCCACAGCAATTAGACAAACAAAAGAAATAAAAGATATCCATATAGGAAGAGAAGAGATAAAACTGTCACTTTATGCAGACGAAATGACACTGTATGTAGAAAACCCTAAGGACTCAATCCCAAAACTCCTTGAACTGATTAATAAATTCAGCAAAGTAGCAGGCTATAAGATTAACATTCAGAAGTCAGTCACATTTCTGTATACCAGCAATGAAATATTAGAAAAGGAATACAAAAATATGATACCTTTTAAAATTCCACCTCACAAAACCAAATACCTGGGAATACACCTGACCAAGGAGGTAAAGGACTTATATGCCAAGAACTATAAAACATTAATCAAGGAAATTAAAGAAGATGTAAAGAAATGAAAAGCTATTCCATGCTCCTGGGTTGGAAAAATTAATACTGTAAAAATGGCCATACTACCTAAAGCAATCTACAGATTCAATGCAATCCCTATCAAATTACCCATGACATTTTTCGCAGAACTAGAACAAACCAAAAATTTATATGGAACCACAAAAGACCCAGAATCACCAAAGCAATCCTGAGAAACAAAAACCAAGCAGGAGGCATAACGCTCCCTGAACTCAAGAAATAGTACACACTCTTGGGCATCTATCCAGACAAAATTCTACTTAAAAGAGACACGTTCACCCGCATGTTCATTGCAGCACTATTCACAATAGCCAGGACATGGAAACAACCCAAATGTCCATCCACAGAGGATTGGATTCGGAAGATGTGGTATATATAATGGAATACTACTCAGCCATAAAAAATAATGACATAATGCCATTTGCAGCAACATGGATGGAACTAGAGACTCTCATACTGAGTGAAATGAGCCAGAAAGACAAAGACAAATACCATATGATATCACTTATAACTGGAATCTAATATCCAGCACAAATGAACATCTCCTCAGAAAAGAAAATCATGGACTTGGAGAAGAGACTTGTGGCTGCCTGATGGGTGGGGGAGGGGGAGGGAGTGGGAGGGATCGGGAGCTTGGGCTTATCAGACACAACTTAGAATAGATTTACAAGGAGAACCTGCTGAATAGCATTGAGAACTTTGTCTAGATACTCATGTTGCAACAGAAGAAAGGGTGGGGGAAAATGTAGTTGTAATGTATACATGTAAGGATAACCTGACCCCCTTGCTGTACAGTGGGAAAATAAAATAAAAAAAAATAAATAGTACAGAGCCACTGTCATCAAACAGCGTGGTACTGGTATCAAAACAGACAGTTAGACTAATGGAACAGAAGAGAGAATCCGGAAATAAACCCTGACACCTATGGGCAATTAATCTTTGACAAGGGAGGCAAGAACATCAAATGGGAAAAAGAAAGTCAATTCAGCAAGCATTGCTGGGAAACCTGGACAGCTGCATGCAAACAATGAAACTAGAACACACCCTCACACCATGCACAAAAATAAACTCAAAATGGCTGAAAGACTTAAATATACGACAGGACACCATCAAACTCCAGGAAGAGAACATAGGCAAAACACTCTCTGACATCAACATCATGAATATTTTCTCAGGTCAGTCTCCCAAAGCAATAGAAATTAGAGCAAAAATAAACCCATGGGACCTCATCAAACTGAAAAGCTTTTGCACAGCAAAGGAAGCCAAAAAGAAAACAAAAAGACAACTTACAGAATGGGAGAACACAGTTTCAAATGATGCAACCGACAAGGGCATAATCTCTAGAATATATAAACAACTTATACAACCCAACAGCAAAAAAACCAATCAATCAATGGAAAAATGGGCAAAAGTCCTGAATAGACTGTTCTCCAAAGAAGATATACAGATGGCCAACAAACACATGAAAAAATGCTCAACATCCCTGATTATAAGAGAAATGCAAATCAAAACAACCATGAGATACCACCTCACACCAGTCAGAATGGCCATCATTAATAAATCCACAAATAACAAGCGCTAGAGGGGCTGTGGAGAAAAGGGAACCCTCCTGCACTGTTGGTGGGAATGTAAACTGGTACAGCCACTATGGAGAACAGTTTGGAGATACCTTAGAAATCTATACATAGAACTTCCATATGACCGCGCAATCCCACTCTTGGGCATATATCCGGACAAATCTCTACTTAGAAGAGACACATGCATCCGCATGTTCATTGCAGCACTATTCACAATAGCCAGGACATGGAAACAACCCAAATGTCCATCCACAGAGGATTGGATTCGGAAGAGGTGGTATATATACACAATGGAATACTACTCAGCCATAAAAAATAATGACATAATGCCATTTGCAGCAACATGGTTGGAACTAGAGACTCTCATACTGAGTGAAATGAGCCAGAAAGACAAAGACAAATACCATATGATATCACTTATAACTGGAATCTAATATCCAGCACAAATGAACTTTTCCACAGAAAAGAAAATCATGGACTTGGAGAAAAGACTTGTGGCTGCCTGATGGGAGAGGGAGGGAGTGGGAGGGATCGGGAGCTTGGGCTTATCAGACATAACTTAGAATAGATTTACAAGGAGATCCTGCTGAGTAGCATTGAGAACTTTGTCTAGATACTCATGTTGCAACAGAAGAAAGGGTGGGGGAAAAAAGTATGAATGTAATGTATACATGTAAGGATAACCTGACCCCCTTGCTGTACAGTGGGAAAATAAAATTAAAAAAAAATAAAATAAAAGTACCAAGCTAAGTAAAAAAAAAAAAAAAAACCTAGAAGCAAATGACCACAAATGTCAACAATACTCCAAAACCTATGGGTTGCAGCAGAAGCCGTTCTAAGAGGGAAGATTATAGCAATACAAGCCCACCTCAGGTAAACAAGAAAAAGCTCAAATAAACAAGCTAACTTTACAGCTAAAGCAGCTAGAGAGAGAACAGACAATACCTAAAGTTAGCATAAGGAAATAAATCATAAAGATCAGAGGAGATTTCAAAGAAATAGAAACGAAGAAAATCATAGAAAAGATCAATGAAATGAAATGTTGGTTCTTTGAAAAGATCAACACAATTGATAAACCTTTAGCCAGACTTATCAAGAAATAAAGAGAGAGGACTCAAATCAATAAAATTAGAAATGAAAAAGAAGAAATAACAATGGACATCACAGAAATACAAAAGATCATAAGAGACTACTGTATGCAACTATAGGCCAATAAAATGGAAAACCTAGAAGAAATGGACAAATTCTTAGAAAAGTATAATCTTCCAAGACTAAACAAGATGAAATAGAAAAGATGAATGGACCAATCACAAGTACTGAAATTGAAAATGATGAAAAAACTTCCATCAAACCAAAGTCCAGGACCAGATGGCATCACAGGTGAATTCATCAAACATTTAGAGAAGAGCTAACACCTATCCTTATGAAACTATTCCAAAGAATCACAGAGGAAGGGACACTCTCCAACTCATTCTATGAGGTCAGCATCACCCTGATACCAAAACCAGACAAAGATACCACAAAACAAGAAAACTACAGGCCAATTTCACTGGTGAACATTGATGCAAAAATCCTCAACAAAATACTAGCAAACCATATCCAACAATATATTAAAGGGATTATACATCATAATCAAGTGGGATTTATCCCAGGGATGCAAGGATTCTTCAATATCTGCAAATCAATCATGTGATATATACCGCTTTAATAAGCTGAAGAATAAAAACCATATGATCCTTTCAATAGATGCAGAAAAAGCCTTTGACAAAATCCAACACCTATTTCTGATAATAAAAAAAAACCCTTCAGAAAGTGGGCCTAGCATCAACCTACCTCAACATGATAAAGGCCATATATGACAAACCCACAGCAAACATCATTCTCAATGGTGAAAAGCTGAAAGAATTCCCACTGAGATCAGGAACAGGAAAGGGATTTCTTTTCTCGCCACTGCTCTTCAACACAGTTTTGGAAGTCCTAGCCACAGCAATCAGAGAAGTAAAAGAAGCAAAAGGAATCCAAATTGGAAAGGAAGAAGTAAAACTATCACTATTTGCAGATGACATGATGCTATACCTAAAGAATCCTAAAGACTCTACCAGAAAACTGTTAGAGATCATCCACGAATTTGTCATTGTTGCAGGATCAAAATTAATACACAGAAGTCGATGGCATTTCTATATACTAACAATGAAAGATCAGAAAGAGGAATTAGGGGAGCAATCCCATTTACCTTCCCATCCAAAAGAATAAAATACCTAAGAGTAAACTTACCTAAAGAAGCAAAATACATGTACTCTGAAAACTATAAGACACTGATAAAAGAAATCAAAGAGGACACAAACAGATGGAAAGACATACCATGCTGTTGGATTAGAAGAGTCAATATTGCCAAAATGACTATACTACCCAAGGCAATCTATAGATTCAATGCAATCCCTATTAAATTACCAAGGACATTTTTCATAGAACTCCAACAAAATATTTTAAAGTTTGCTTGGAAGCACAAAAGACCCAGAATAGCCAAAGACATCCTGAAAAAGAAAAATGGAGCTGGAGGAATCAGGCTCCCTGACTTCAGACTATCCTACAAAGCAACAGTCGTCAAAACTGCATGGTACTGGCACAAAGACAGACATATAGACCAGTGGAACAGGATAGAAAGCCCAGAATGAAACCCATGCACCTACAGCCAACTAATCTTTGACAAAGGAGGCAAGAATATACAATGGAGAAAGGACAGCTTTTTCAATAAGTGGTGCTGGGAAAACTGGACAGCCACATGGAAAAGAATGAAATTAGAACACTCCCTAACACCACGCACAAAAATAAACTCAAAGTGGATTAAAGACCTAGATATAAGACCAGATACTATAAATCCCTTGGAGGAAAACATAGGGCAAACACTCTGACATAAATGACAGCAACATCTTCTCAGATCCACCTCTTAGAGTATTGACAACAAAAACAAAAATAAACAAATGGGACCTAATCACACTTCAAAGTTTCTGCACGCAAAGGAAACCCTAAACAAAATGAAAAGATGACCCACAGAATGGGAGAAAATCTTTGCAAGTGAATCGACTGACAAGGGATTAATCTCCTAAATTTGTAAACACCACCTACTGCTCAATATCAAAAAAATGAACAAACCCATCAAAAAATGGGCAGAACATATAAACAGACAATTCTCCAAAGTCATACGGATGGCCAAAAATCACATGAAAGATGTTCAACACCACTCATCATTAGAGAAATGCAAATCAAAACCACTATGAGGTACCACCTTACACCAGCCAGAATGGCCATCATCCAAAAGTCTACAAACAAGAAGTGCTAGAGAGGGTGTGGAGAAAAAGGAACCCTAGTACACTGTTGGTTGGATTGTAACTTGGTGCAAGCACTGTGGAAAACAGTATGGAGAGTCCTCAGAAAACTAAAAATAGAACTCCCATTTGACCCAGCAATCCCACTCCTGGGCATCTACCCAGAGAAGCCATGACTTGCAAAGACACATGTACTCCAATATTCATTGCAGCACTATTTGCAATAGCCCAAGACATGGAAACTACCTAAATGTCCATCAACAGTGGAGTGCATCAAGGAGAAGTGGTACATATACACAATGGAATATTATTCAGCCATTAAAAGGAATGAAAATACCAGCATTTTTAGCAACATGGATGGACTTAGAAATTATCATGCTAAGTGACGTCAGTCTGACAATGAGACACCAATATCAAATGCTTTCACTGACATGTGGAATCTGAAAAAAGGACCCAATGAACTTATTTGCAGAACAGATAGTGACTCACAGACTTTGAAAAACTTATTTGTTTCCAAAGGAAATAGTTCCAGGGGTGGGGGGATGTGCTGGGGTTGTGGGATGGAAATCCTATAAAATTGGATTGTGATGATCATAGTACAACTATAAATGTAATAAACCCATTGAGTAATAAAATGAATAAATAAATAAATAAAACCATGGAGGGAAAAAAGTTTTGTCTAAGTATCATTTTAAAAGTCAGTGTCATATATAGATTAACAATGATGTGTTTTCTTATCTTTCCTATTATGAATTGGAATTATAGTAGAGCTTGTAATTGTATATCTGCCATGGAGGGTGCAATCATTTTTGGTCCCTGTTGATTACTTGGCATACTCTGAAAAATCTACGGTTACAGAAATGTCACTATTCATCATTATAATCTAGATATCTTAGACCTTTTTGTGGACAATTTACAGAATATTATAAAATATAAAGTATTATGTTAATTTATTTCTTGTCATATACACACCCAGACCAGTTGTCATAATCATGTAGCAGGATTTAAAGCTGTTTTGATTGTTTTCTACTCCAATTTGGTAGAAAAAGTATATTAGCTTTTGATTGGTAAATTCTTACTGTAGCTGTATTTTATTTATTTATTTATTTATTTTTTTTGTCTTTTTTTTTTTTTGCTATTTCTTGGGCCGCTCCTGCGGCATATGGAGGTTCCCAGGCTAGGGCTCTAATCGGAGCTGTAGCTGCCGGCCTACGCCAGAGCCACAGCAACGCAGGATCCGAGCCGTGTCTGCAACCTACACCACAGCTCACGGCAACGCCGGATCGTTAACCCACTGAGCAAGGGCAGGGACCGAACCCACAACCTCATGGTTCCTAGTCGGATTCGTTAACCACTGCGCCACAATGGGAACTCCTGTAGCTGTATTTTAAATACCTTGTTAAAATAACCCTGTTAGAAGTGTAAATTGAGAATCTTAAAAATATAGGTATGTTTAAATTATCAGAATTCTAATCACTTTATAACCTATTTGAAATGTCTCAGATTATCTGTCATTCTAACATTAGAGTACATACAAATTATGATAAAACAAATTTATTTTAAAATATTTCAACCATGTATATGTTAAGGAGTCCTGATTTCAAAGGCAAATAAGAATTAAGTAGGTTATTTTTATTAAGATGAAACACATGTTGTGTATGTGCTTGCAAGTTTATGATGAATTCTATTAAAAAAAATGGGACAGGTGGGGCTAATTTTACTTAACTATATAAGCCCTTTAGCTAAGTCTGCTCAAATTTAGCATTTATAAAAATTATCTAATTAACATGTCTTCTTTAAATTTTCATTACATCTAAGAACCCAGTCATCGCAGAAGTGTTACTGGCCTTAGAAATATAGGGAACTTATACTCCCCTCTTCTCTTCCTCCGTCTATACTTCCTTTCTCTCTTTCTTCTTTGCCTTTTGTTCCCCCCCTCCATCTGTTTTGATAAATTTTACCATGGAAGAATGAAGATATCTTAGAGAACTATTATATCTTCTCATTATTTTATATAGCCTATAGAAAAGTTGTAATATAAATGCTCAACACCTCCTGTGAAACTCAATATAGAACATTCTGTGATTCATTCATGGTCATTCTCACCTGTATTTAGAGGAATTCAACTAAATTAAGTCTTATGAGAGATAAAAATAATGTTTCAGTTATAGGAATCTTGTAGGAATAATTATGTATAATAGGAGTAGCGTGGACATATATAATCCCTCTTGTAAAATAGTATGTCCATTGCCATTGATAGCCAGTTTAAGTGGAAAGGGAAATGGCAGTAGAAACTTTGCTGTCATCTGCATGTGAATACTAACCTCAGGCATCATTCTCACCCAAATGGATATTTGAGCTTCTTTCCTTTGAGCTCCACAGTATCTACACAAACAGTAGAACTGTTTACTAGAACCTAGGTATAATCACAGCTTTATAGAAAGACTAAGTTTGTGAGAAATACTTAATGTAAATACATTGTCTTCCTGTATTAATCTGCTTGGCTGCCCTAGCAGATAACACAGACTGAGTGGCTTAAACAACAGAAATGTATTTTCTCACAAGCTGGAAGCTAGAAGTTCAAGATTGAGGCACAGTCAGAGTTAATTTCTGGTGAAGCTTCTCTTTCCTGTCACAGAGATTGTTATTGTGGCCTTTCCTCTGTGGTTCTTGGAGGGAGAGAGTGATTGAGTGAGCTCTGGTGTTTCTCTCAAATCTAATAAGGACACCAGCTCAAGCAGATTAAAGTTCACCCTTACCACCTCATTTAAACTTATTTACCCTCCTAAAGGCCCTCTCTCCAAATATAGTCACATGGTGGGGGCGTGGTTTAGAGCTTCAACATATAAATTTGTGGGGAGGGGTGGATACAGTTCAGTTTACAACACTTTCAAATGACTAAAAAGTGGCCTTTGCACTTAGGTTGCCTTTTCTTTTAAAATTTCATAATATAAGCTAAAGAAAAAATTAATGAACCATTCAAAGAAAAGAGACTACTCTTCAATATCATCTCAATGTAAAGAGGAAACTCTATTGAGAGTATTTGTGACCCTATATTTTTAGTTTTGAGGAAACAGTAAGGAAATAATTGTAAAGGAAAAAGGTAAAATGAAACTTTAGCGAGAGAAAAACATCATTTTGTGATAGTTTCATCATAAAATTTTAAAAGAATGAACAAAGAATTAAAATATGGTCATATGTGTCAGTGAACCTGTGCATTTTTTTCTAATTTTCTTTTTTATGTTGAATTTAGTATGTGAAACAGAAGAAGAAAGCAGAAATAAAAGAAGTAGAAAGAAACAGAAAAAGCATTTTATCTTTTCATATACCAAAATATTGGGAGTATGAATTCCTTAGTAGATATTTTTTATCATAGGTAATTAATGGAGGTTTTCTAAACAATAATATTTACTACAGACCCCAACAAAAAACAAAAATACTATTAGAATATTGTTGATAGACCATATAATTAGAGAAAGAGATTTTTGCTATAACTCTCTTGCATGAATTTAGAAATTCAGAAATCTAAGGTCAAATTTTGGTTTTCTCAAATTGGAGATATTATTTAGCTTCTCTGATTTTTTTTCCTCCCTCCCTAAAATGGGGATAACACAGAGATTCATATTATTTGACATAGGCTATAAATGCTATTAAATGAAACCCTTTTTAAAAAAGTATCCAGCACATAATAAATACCATACATACTAGTCATCATTGGGTTGTTAACCTTGATAATAGAAAGAATAAAATTGGTATCATCAGTAATCATAGAGAAATGATAAAAGAACCTTAGATTTTTTTTCCAGGATAATGGAGTAAAGCATCAACAATCAATGAGTAATCTTGAAATAAGTTTATCATTTTATTAATTACTTTATCAGTGGAAAAATTAAGTACTAAACATTTCCAGAAAAATCTATAAAATGAATACATATTTTGGTGTGTCTCTATCTAAACTATGATTGGCAGAAATAGTTAACAAAAATGTAAAATATTATTCTGTGAAATTGATAAGGATATGTAAGGAAAAATAAAGAAACTTTACAATTTTGTAGAAATGTAACAGATTTTTCATCTGAGTGCTCTGTCATTTCCTATGGTAATTGAACTTATATATGCCCTATCCTCAGTAACGTAGCTTCATAAATGTGAAAATACAGGTGATGAGTACACTGTGAATCTGGGGATAGAAGCAGTGGTCATTATGAAGCTTCAACTTTGGTATTCTTGAGACTTTTCAGAGCAACAAGGTGACCCAGATTTTCCAAAATTCTATTACCATAGTAGCAGGAAGTGTGCATGTTGCTGGGATCTCACTACACCTGTGTGTTTTGTTGTCCTAGCAATGAATTTTTCAGGTTTATTATATCCAAGGTTATTCTTAGACTAGGAGTTCCTATATAAAATATCCCTCATAAACTATTAACTTGCCCAGAAGACATTATAACCCAGATACAGTACATAGCTAAGAACAGAAGATAAAAAAATTGTTAATCAAATGAAAGGCGATACTGTTATATTTGTTAAGAAGGATGTAAATTATTGAAACGCTATCTCAGAACTTAACCAAATACTTTGGAGCATATCAAATGGTCTGTTTTAACAAACAGAATAATTCATTGATCAGATTTTCCCAGTTTTGCAGTTATTCTTCAAAGGCTATTAGACTCTAATTATAACTGAACAATTTAAAAATTATTCATAAGAATACAGAAGTTCAAATCATGTGAATTTCCTTTAGCATGTTGAGTGAGACTATGTTAAAATAAAGCAATAGAATTGTTATACTCCTTAGAATGATTAATATTTAATTTTAAACTACTTCTGAATTGCACATTTGTAGACTTGGGCTTAGTACTTGTTAAGATTCTACTGTTCTAGTGAAACTGCTGAGAATTGTGTATTTTAGATAATAATTCATTTATTGGAAATGAACTTCAGACTTCTTTTATGGTTTTTGAGCTTGCCACTTAGAACTTATGGTCTAGAATATCTTCAAATCATTCACATTATACGCTACTTGATCTCCCTATGAAGATACAATAAATTTCCAGAAGTGCTTGTAGCTAATCCCATAATTTATTTACCCTCAATTCTAGAATAGATTATATCAAGGGATCATCTTTAGAGTTACTAACCATCCCAGTTTGTCCTGGACTAAGTGCATGCCTCCCATCCTATAATGTCAGGCAAATCAGTACAACTGGTCACTTAATGATTTAATCCATCCTACCTTCATATAGGATACTAGCCTTAATGTCCATTTTTAATGCTGGCACATGTGTATCCTTAAGCAACTCTCCATAAAGAAGCATCTGTGAGAAAAACTTTAATGTAGATCCTGGCTCTCCTCAGTGGTTTGACGAGTTCCTTCAGCTCTTTGAACCTGCTTTTTTGCTAAGTCATGCTGATAATGTGCTCTTGATGGGTTACCAATTGATGGAAAGAGAATTTTTACTCTCGTGTTTCATTTTTATTTACCAAGGTAATATAACAGCAACAAAAACTTAGATGAAATGAGATATCTAGAAGTAGATATAGCCTGTATGTACACAGCTATGCTTAAGCCCCAAGATCCATGCAAGCAAGTTTCAGACATTCAGAATTTGAGAAGATTAATACAATATTGAGCTCTTGTCCTTTTATACACAAGGCTTATGTTATTATTCAATCAGATATTTAGTAAACAATCTCTGGACCTGATGCACCTATTTGAGGAGATCTTTACAAATCTTGGGTTGTCAGTATTTCTTTTACAAACTGTCACTGTCAGGGAGGCTTTCAGTTGATTCAAGAGAAGATGTATGTATTCCTGTGCACTGTTCTGCCTCTGGCTGTAAGACATTTAAGGGTACACATTTTCCCATGGAACTTCATTGCAGATACTGTGAAGATTAAATGAGACTATATTTAAATTGCCTGGCAAATGGTAGGCTCTTAGTTTTACAGTAGAGTGGTTGTTAGATTTTAAAAAAAATTACCTTTATGAAGAAACCAATGAGGATTTCCAAAATTTCATTTGTCCCTTGGTGTTCTTTAGTATTTATTGAAAGTACAATGATACGACCTATTAGTCTGTACTTTTCACCAGGAATATTAAATCAGTTTTTTTCAATGGTTGGAAAAATAAGTGAATGTCAAATATTGTATATCATTAAATGCAAATTACCATATTACTAATACATATATTCATAGTGAGTTTGTATATTACATTAGCTCTGCTGAACTTTTTAAAGCTTTTTTTGTGGTATACTTAGTTCCATAGTGAAGAAATAGAAACAGTTTATGTTCTTACTTTTTCTTAAAATCAAGTGTACTAATCAGTACGAAGTAAATGTAAATTAAAAAATATATATTAGGAAAATATGAATTGATTATCATCAAAGAACGCATATAGAATATATTTTCTAGTTTAAAGAACAGGCAAAATGCAAACTGCTTTTTTTAGGGGGGAATGAACCACAAATGTCTTCTTTTTCCTCTAATGTTCTGATATGATGAAATACACATATTGTTAAATCTTCATACTAAAACATTTGTGTTTTCAGAGTTCTCTGACTTTTGCCACCCTACTCATAGTACTTCACACCTTGTACTTTGGCTAAGATTAACCTTATGGTCATTATTAGAATCATAAAGTCATTTGAGCCACAACTAGCCATAATTGCAAAGATCCACATTTGTTTATGAGGGCTTTAAAATAAACTTAAAAGTTAAGAAAGTTCATTTTAGTAGTACATATAGCAGGAGTCAGGTATGTTGTGTGGAGTTTCAGGGACTGAAAGGAGAGAGGAGGCAGGTTGATTGGAACATAATGGACAGGTAGAGTATTAGAAACACATTAACATCAACCTTTTGACTGAGTTCAGGCATAGCATATGCTTTTGGTTTGCTGCTATGGCATATTTCCAAAGCATGACAAAGATTTTGGCTTTTCCCTCCGTTTTCATTTTCTACAACATTTTCTTAAGAGCCACATTTTTTTTTTCCTTATAACAACATGCTTTCCTTGACTGGCTTGCTACTGTTTTCTTGCTATAGAAAATAGGTATGTCCAATTGTTTAGTAGTATGTTTTAGCTTGCGTTTTAAAGAGCATTTCTTTCTGTCAGCTTCTTTTAATCACTCTGATTTTGTTGCTATATTGTACTACCTGAGCATTTTATTGACTCCATCCTTCCGTCACAACTATCCAGTGAATGTGCAGTAAAGCCAGCAGTATTGGTTTCTGATAGACACATTGTGTGATAGAAATTTATTAAAGGTATCTTATCCTCTTCTACTGTTAATGGTACCTATTTCTCTGCTTTGACAAAAATGGAAATTAGAAACCAGGTATAAAAATTGTTTGCTTGAATAGATGTGACAGTTGTATGAAGCTGCCCTTTAAGTTTCACTTTGATTTTGGCATTGCAACATTGTGCATGACCAAGCAAGAAGCAGAATTTTTAGTCAGCCAAATAAAGCACTGCTAGGTAGTGTTTGTCTCTTTAGTAACATCGGACAACACAAATTTGCTTTGTTTTGCTGAAATGAGTTTATAGCTCCAAAATGGTTAAATGTAGGCAATTTCATATAGCTTGACTTAACAGGTAACAATAGATAAAAAATTTCTTCAAAATTATTAATGCATAGTAAGTACAAATCACAATATACATTTTCAAAGTGAAGAGCGATTAAGACATAGGAAAAAACAGAACTACAGAAAAAACAGGTGGTGTAGAATGAGTTCTTATAAATTTCTCTGGACTTGAGTCCACTAAGATGCTTGCCTAGAAGGAACAAAAAAGGGAAAAGGAGGCTAAACTTCTATACATACTATGTCTTTCTAATTCTCTTGGTTTTGATCATGAATACTTAATTACTAAAGTCCTGCCTCACTGAATTTTGTCTTTCAACTTTAAATTTAGTTCAGTCTAATAAAAACCGTCGTGTTTATATCTTTTCGTTTTCAAATCTTAAGTAAAAAGCAATCAGATGTGATCTCTGTAGAGAGTTCTGACACTGTAGATTACACAAAGATACGATGCTACCCTTCAAAGACCTGAAAATTCAGTGAGTATGCAGTGGTCTGAACACTAAAAATTTTTTGTGTTTAATCAAAATATTAAATATTAATACAATTTGTTTAGAAAAGCATTATACGGATACAGATCCACAGTCAAAGAATATGTAATATGAATTTAATTCTCAAGTCAATGGAGAGTTAAATAGGGAAATCAATACATGTCAATATTAAGAATTTAAGG
Source organism: Phacochoerus africanus (assembly GCF_016906955.1). Taxonomy (NCBI): domain Eukaryota; kingdom Metazoa; phylum Chordata; class Mammalia; order Artiodactyla; family Suidae; genus Phacochoerus; species Phacochoerus africanus. The sequence goes on along the minus strand of NC_062545.1, from coordinate 179,273,808 downwards.
AAAAACAAAAAAAATGATTGACTTTACAAACAAATGGTATTTGTTTCCTCTGAGAAGATATTTCATCAGTCTTTATTAATCATGTAGAATGGGAAATATGGATTTCACAAAATCTATATTGAAAATATCAGAAATGTACTGGGAAAACTATATTTTTAGTAGCTCTAAGAAATAAAATATTGGCAGTACATTTTGTACATGCATTTTTCAAGTGTAGAGAGGAATTGAATTTGGAGTGACTCAGTCAATGTTTTATCTTTCATATTAAAATAGTATTTAAAAGGTTTTATTGGTTTCTAATCTTTCCTTAAGCAACATTCCATTTTGTGCTTTTTGTTCCTCCACATGTTACACTACAGTATTATCTTACTCAAAAAAGAAACACCTCCCTTATCATATAGCAGTATTGTCCTAGAATATGGCAATATTACATTTACATGTACTCTCAATGTCTGAAATCCCAAGATAAGAAATGTAGCTAGTTTAATAGTTAGGCTTGAATTGATTCATGTTGGAATTAGATCTGTAATAACATCCTTAAACGGCAGTTAGTATTTACAGTATGTCAACATGATACTGTACCAACACCTACTCCAAGGTCTATAGTTTAAAATTGTCATTTTCTCCAGTGTAATATAAACCACAATTTTATGGTTTTATAATTTAATCCAATAAATTGGCTCCTAAACACACACAGAACTTGGAATCAAATCCCTCTGCTTTGGCACATTCATTTTTAACAAATTATGCTCTGATTCTACCTCTCTTTTCCTTTTTTTTCATTTAATTAACCATGGGGAAGGAATATCAATGTAAGCATAAAAGTAAATAGCACTTAATATATCTGTACTTGAAAGGAGAACATCTCCAAAAAACATTTGTAGCCCTTTATAAAACAAAATCTACACATTTTTCAGGTTTCCCAGGGCAGCCCTTGATTTATTGAGGTACCCCAAACCTCCTAAAATTAGATTCCTCATTCTAACATTTTCTTTTTTTTCAGCCGTCACCATGGCATATGGAAGTTCCCAGCCTAGGCATCAAATCAGAGCTGTAACTGAGGCCTATACCTCAGCCATGGCAACATGGGATCCAGGCTCCATCTATGACCTACTCTGAAGCTTGAAGCCACACCAGATCCTTAATCCACTGATCGAGGGCTCCTCACAGGCAAAACATTGGGTTCTTAACTAGCTAAACCACAACAGGAACTCCCTCATTCCAACATTTTCAAATGCACGCTTGTCAGTGGGAGATTAGAGCAGAAATCCCAGCTAGGAAATTGGTTAACATACACTTGATAAGGGCTGAGGTCCTCACTGACACTGTATTTGTCTGAGTTATGACCCAATTCAGGAAATCAAGATATGATATTCTTATTGCAGCTTATAAAACTACTTCTAGAATCCAAAATAAATAACCACTAGAATGGTTAAATGTGTTAAGTATAAATGTGTGTATGATTTGTGGTTAATTTGATTTTTGGTCTAGTATCGTACTTAGCAAAATATGACTACTTTTGTCCTTTGCAAGGTAGCATTTTATAGCAAACTTTAAAAGCACCAGCAAGCACCCCCACCTCAGACTCTCTCACCCTTTCTTCATTCCATGATTAATACCTAAATGTATGGATATATTACTTCTTTTTGCTTTTTAAAATGGTACCTGCCTAATGTGATATTTTGAGGATGGTAACGGAGGTAGATGAAGGCTGCTTAAGAGTTTATCCTTGTGGCAAAGCTTACTATTTCATGTAATAAGACCTTTTTCTTACTTTTTTCTTAGTGGCATATTGTCAACTACCACTGTTCTCCATTTTGCTGTTTCTGGAAGGCTTCCTTGTTATCTTATGAAGTCTTAGAACTTAAATAACTGAGCCCATTATATATAGTTATGGATAAGGTAGGAGTGAAAACACTGAGCAGTGTCCTAAAAGCCTCTTCTACACAGTCACTTCAGAGTTTAGTCTTTTTAATTATGCCTTAGAGGGTTCATATGTCCTTTTTGCTTTCTATTCCAAATGGTAGAGATTTCAGGAAGCCTAACTAGCAAACTATGTTTATTTTTGCCTTCTCTGGGTTTTCATTATAATAGATGGTATTAATGTTATCCTTTCTATTAGACAAGCAGCATTAATTCTTCCTCTGGCATAAATATCATCAGGAATTTAATTAGAGCTTGAAAATTATCAACTTATTTCACTCTGGAGTTTATCTACAGTGCTTTATATCCATCTCAAGTCAGACAGCCTAGATTAGAATCTCAGCTCCACCATTCACTGTATATATGACCTTGGGAAAGTTAGCTAAAATGTTTCTTAGATTGGTAACTAGTAAAATAGGCAATAATAGCAGCTATGCCATACAGTTACATGAGAAATATATGTAAAGCTTTTTGAAGAGTGCCTGGAACATATTAAGAATTGTAATTGTCTCCATCTAATTGCAGATACCTCGAGGGCAGGATTTTTGTCTCTTTTGTTCTTTTATCTCCAAAGCTTAGGACAGAATCTGACACAGTTGGCACAATAAATATGTTGAATTAACAATTTTTCTTTACTTAAAACATAGGTACATTTCTTTGTTTGCAATCAGTTTATTTTGTTGCTATCAATGACCTGGCTAAGTAAGCTCCTGATGTGATTTCTAATGTTTGCTATGTCTTGGAACCAATTTAGTATTTGAGTAACATGAGTATAGTGATGTCATAAAATTAGGAGACTATATGGCAAGATGTTTTCCTAATCAAGGTGGAAATTTGGTCTGAGCAGTCCTTTGGAAATTATCTAATGGAATTCCCTTGGAGGAGGAAATAGAGGCCCAGTAGGGTTAAATCTATTTTATATTATTCCTTAAAATTAGCTCTGATCCATCTTAGCCAAATTACTATAAAGTTATAGAATCATAAAAGAATTCAAAATATAACACTATAATACAGTGTCACCAGGACGGGTAATAAGAAAAAACATATATTCTTTATCAAGCCAGTAAGAGAGTAACCAATAAGAATATCTTTTTGCATAATCCATGTTATAACACTAGTTATAGAAATACTGGCTATCTCCATTTCAGCAGCTTTAGTGTCCAGAGCAGAATTAGTGTTTTGTTTTCTTTGCTACTCTAGTGAGGCCTCAAAAAGTATAGCTGGAAGATCAATACCAGACGATCTTAGAGGTGATGTCTTTTCTGTTCTGCTGCTACTATATCACTCTTACAAAAGAACCTGAATTACCCACATACCGGTCCTCTTATGACAAGGGCCATGTGCCTTTAGTTTTGCTTTCAAGGACATAATTTAGCTTAATCCCATGGTTTATTAATAGTAATATATGTATTACAACTGAGCAAAGAATTAAGTACAAAGAAATGTAAATAGCATGCTATAATTATTTTATGTGAGTGATGCACTAAATTTTGCTTGAAAAATTCTTTGCTATCACGTTGTTACTGTTATAAAGTGTAGTTAAGTTTGGATGGGTTGAACAATGAAAGGGTTGGCAGATCTTCATAACTAGTAGTTTTCAATGGATGGTTCATGCAAATCCTAAATTTTCACATTCTTTAAATTCAACATTCTTTTATTCAGTAAGACTTTATTGAGCACATAATGGTCAAATCCTTTTCTGAGTGCTCTTGGTACAAATATGAAGAACATCACCCTTTCACTCTGATGGCCTAGTCCTAAGTATCACACGGTGAAAGGGGAAGATAAGTGTTCTAACTGTGGCCAGAGTGTATGTGTTTTAGGGTGGGGAATGTGGAAGAGCTATTATAAGCAGCTAAGCATTTATAAAGAAGGAAGGAATTCATTTGCCTTAAACAAAAACTAGGAATTGGGTAAAGGATTGATGTTGACATTTGACCATGATAAAGTGGTTTACCAGGTGGATAAGCACTGGAAGAAAATTTCAGGTAGCAAGAGTTGCAGGTTCATGCACGTTGATTTTGTGAGGAGGGCATCTTTGCAAACTGGCACTATTCCTAAATTCTGGTATCTTCTGTGAAGAACAGGAAAATGCCACAACTTTTTTTTTTTTTAATCTTTTTGCCTTTTGTAGGGCCACTCCTACAGCATATGGAGGTTCCCAGGATAGGGGTCTAATCAGAGCTGTAGCCATCGGCCTATGCCACAACCACAGCAATTCGAGTTCCGAGCCACGTCTGTGACCTACACCACAGCTTACAGCAATGCCAGATCCTTAACCCACTAAGCAAGGCCAGGGATCGAACCCACAACCTCATGGTTCCTAGTCGGATTCGTTAACCACTGAGCCACAGTGGGAACTCCTTGTTATATTTTTTAAAGTCTTATTTCATTGAAGAATTATCTTTTGGCAAATTTCTTTACTTGTTGGGCTGTGATGGCATGAATATCCCGATTAGGGATCACAAATGTGCATGACCTCAGAGAATGGTTAGGTAGTGTAAATATGTAAAATCCCCTAAGACAAAGGCAGTCATGGGGAGGAGGCTGGTTCTGGTCCTATAAGGATATAAGATTATGAGTGCAGAAATTCTTTGGCTGTTTTGTTCACCATTATGTCCCAAGTGCCTGTCACAGATCTTGATACATAGTAGGTGCTCAATAAGTTCTTCTTAGCTAAATGTATTGAAATATGTTGACCAGGGAGAACAAACAATACATAAAAGGTGTCCATTCCTAATAATAACAACAACAAACAATAAACAATTTGTGCCAACCAAACAAAACCCATCTAGGGACTGATGGCATTATGGAGTAGGTCTTTTCTAGGAGATTTTTATATAATTTTCTATGAAGGAACACATTTACTCTACCTTCTCAATCATTCCAGAACTGTCTGTCCTTTGAATATTAAAAAAATGAAAAATGCTTGTTTGCTTCAATATTTGTAGCAAAGGCTCTCCCTTGCATCAGAGACTATTTATGAATACTATTTCAATATTGCCATATCCTGGAGCATTGTTTTAAATAGAATTTCCTAATATTATATCATTCCTAGGCTTCATGAGAATCAGTCAATTTGTCAGTAATGATAACATTTGAATAATAACTTCAACTACATGGTGGATTATTTTGAGTTTTCAAATCAACTTATAATATATCCTCTCATTTTTATTATATGAAATGTTCACTGCTACCTGTATTTCAATGAAATGTATGTTTAAAATGAGTTTCAATGAAATTCAGGAAAATACAGTGATTCTTATATCTCAGTGAAATGACTACTTTTTTTTTTCTTTTTTATGGCTACAACTGTGGTATATGGAAGTTCCCAGGCTAGGGGTTGAATCATAACTGCAGCTGCTAGCCTACACCACAGCCACAGAAATGCCTGGATCCAAGCTGCATCTGTGACCTATGCTGCAGCTTGCAGCAATGCCATATTTTTAACTTTCTGAGTGAGGCCAGGGACTATGTCTGGTTCTTAACCTTCTGAGCCACAATGGGAACTCCAACTACTTTCTTCAAGAGAAACTTTTTTCCATTCCTCAAGTCTGTGAATATAGCATGTCTCTCCATATAGAAGCTGGACTTTGTTTGTCTATCATGTGTATATATTTTAGTTTTTAAAAAAATTTAGGGCCATGAAACAGAAGCAGAATATTAAATCATATATATTTTACCTCCTCTTCCTTTTATTCATGCTGTGCTCTTATTCATTTTATTTTGTGCTTATATCTTGACAAAGGTGCCCCTACTCACCACCCATTTCTTCCTTGTTCTTTCTTTATCCTTTTCATATTATCTCCATGTAGCCAACAATTGACCATTGAATTTACATGGAAAGGGTGTCCTAGCAAATGCGGTGAGTTCCTTGTTTTCTCCTGTTCTGGAAGTTATTGTCTTTTCCTTTGACAGATTCTTTATTTAGTTTTTCCTTCTGTTTGAGGACTTTCCCTGGACTCGTGTTCAGCCAATGCACAAGGTTGGGAAGTTAAGGCCCACAGAATAATCCTCAACTAATTAGGGACCAGAGTTGGTAGATAAACACCCCTGCCAGCCTCATCACTTCTCAGAGGGAGGGTTATGAGATGCATTCTTTGTAGTTTCTCAGAAGGTTCCAGCAGCAGGGAGCCAGGTTTCCCATGGTGACAGCCACTCATTAATGCTTTTTGCTGGGTTTTCTCCCTCTCTTGTCTCATCTCCTCTCCTTCAGTGTGCTTCCTAGGATCTCCATCCAAATGAACTACTTGTATCCGGAGCTGCTTTGGGGAGGATTCACACTAAGACAAGTGACATCCTAGCTGAGGATGTTTTATTGGAGTTCATTCTGTTGTTATTATTGTTGATGTTGCTTCTTCCCTGTGATTTTCCCTGGGACCCAATACTCAAAGTTACTTTCAGTCAAAGAATTACATGCCTTAGATTATCTCTAAGCTTTATACCATAGTTACCTGCTTAACATCAATTTAATAAGAGCCAGTGGTGGGAGGGGGGGAACTAAGCTCCTTTTTAAAAACTAAAAGGCCCAAATCCATGGAGGACCAAAGTCTATAAGAATATAAAGATAATTGCCACTGCATTGTTTTCAATTTTTTAAACCATGTTTATCTTTAGCAAGCTATTATGTTAGGTAGTAGCCAAAACAAAAACCGAAGTCATTGACCTCAGTTAAAATAGTATTTTCTTCCTATAGAATGTATTCTTAATTAACCCCAAACTAAATCTTTGTATTAAACAACCAGAGGATCTTATGAGGAAGTGACTCTCTCAAATTAGTGGGCGTGAATCTCAGTCTACAAATTCAGGTTTGAAGGAAATATATTTTTATTATTTTACAATTCAACTTTTTTTTAGCACTCTTTTTAATTGCATATAGTTGATTTGCAGTGTTGTGTTAGTTTTAGGTGTACACTATAGTGATTCAGTTACATATGTATTTTTCATATTATTTTCCATTATAGATTATACAAGATATTGAATATAATTCCCCTTGCATTATTTTTTAAGATTGTACATATAGGTGATATATTTGTCTTTCAACCATCTATGCTGCCATAACTTCAGAAATTGTATCTCAGTCAACATGGAGTTCTCATTTACACCAGATTTTCTTTAAATTCTAGGGGGTAGAGTGTACCAAGGTGTAGGGCATGAGATCTGGATCTTTTAACAAGTGTATGTGGCCTAAGACACCTCTCATCCCCTGTTGTCTTGACACATTCATTTCTGGCTGGTGTCTCTGCTCCTTCCATCCCACCATCTGTGGCTGGTGGCTATTCCCCTGAGGCATGCAGACTTTCCCATGAGGCCCACATCGTCCTGTCTCTCTAACCAGTCACTTAGTGACTTCAAACCAGGACAGGACATACAGATCCCCTTTGCCCTTGAGTATCTATATGTTTGCGATTTGGTGTGGGAGTCAAGAGGCCAGTCTTTTTTCCGTCTGAGACCCACTGATGTATCTGCTGCTCAGCCCAAGAAAATGTTTCTTTCTGTTTGCCAGGGTGGCGCTAAAGGGAACATGGGAAGAATTCTCTTGCTCAAGGTATTTCCTGAAATAAACTTTCCATGTTGTAGTTATTGATGGGTTTAGGATTTTGGAAAATAAAACCACAGACTCTTTGGCCTTTCCTTTCTTTCTTTTCCCTTCCCTTCTTTTTCTCTCTCTTTTTAGAATTATTCCCCTTCATCACATCTCTCTCAGGACCAATAATTTATCTGTCTGTCTATCCATCTACCTGCCTGCCTATATATCTAATTCATCTACTTATCTATCGTACTTCCACTACAGAGCACATCAGGCATACTAGAATGTTGACATATTGATCTCAAAAGGGAGAGTCAAGTCTCTGTGACCATTGCTATGATGACCTATGCATTCCATCATTGAGGGCAAGATTCTCATTCTGAAAGTCTGACAGACACTTATTTATGAGTACTGTATACAAAGAGAGTGGTTATAGCTGGTGGTATGTGTCTATGTGTGTGTCATGTTAAATCAGACTTGGGATAATTTTTAGGTAATTTGAGCCATGTTTTGGCAATAACTATAAAACATGTTTAAAATAATCTAGGATTTTTAAAATATACTATAAATACTTAACTTGAAAGATTTCCTTTGTTTACTTTATGTATTTCACCCTTATTCTACATTTTACTTTGATGAAAATCCCAAATAAAATTCAGTATTTCTCTTGCCCCCCTTCAACCTCTGTGTTTGTTTCCTTACTACTTAAAAAAAAATGAGCAGTCCTTTGTAAAAAGTAGTCTTTCTCTCACAAATTGCTGTGAAGAAAGACTGGATGTCTAGATAATGCAATACGTGTTTGAACAATGCTTTTGTCTCATGGTTATAAGGAAACTGATGATCTCTATTCTTTATTCTTAGGTAGTGATGGGGTAATTTGACCAAAACATGCAATAGACATTAATGGACACTCAGCCACATACATGATTTAGTGCAATGAGATTCATCTTAATTTCCTAATTACCTATATAAGTGCAGAAGAGGAACCATATAATGCATGCACTCAAGGTGGTTGCACAGTTTTAAGGGTCTTGTGAAAAAAAAATAGCATTCCTTTGCAATTCACTTTTGCCTATAAACTTTTAAAGGCCCTAAGAAAAGATTTAATCTTGAGAAAAAATACTTTCAACTTATAAATTAAAAAGAGAAAACAAAATCAAAATGGTTTATTATGTATCCTCAAATATATGGGTATATTTAAATAGATTTTATGTGATGTGGCATAAGACCTCCAAAAGTCAAAATGGTTTTAAAATATCTCTGTCGTATGTATCAGAGTAAAATAGAAAAATTATATTTTATAGTGATTACAGTTTTATACTAGTCATTCATTTATTCATTCACCCACTTAGTAATTTGCCTTGACAATATTTATTAAGCATCCATTATATACTAAGCATAGGACCAGGCTATGAAGATTGTAATGAAAATAATGACAAGAGAAAACAATTTTTCAGCACATTTTTTTTGCACTTGATACTACCGTAAGCACCTGACATATGTTAAATAACCGTATCAGTGTAGGATAGTTAGCAGTTATTCTCCTCCATTTCAACAGTGGGAAACTGAGGCACTCAGGAGTCAAAGAACTAACTGAAACTCAGATGGTTATTAAGTAATAGCAGAATCAAGAACCCAGGTATTATTCTGCAGAATTTGTGCTCTTACCATTCAACCATCAGGCCATACTTCAGAGATGCAGTCATCAGGCTTCTGTCTGAAGAGCCACAGCGGTAACCTGGCTAATATATGACGTGGTATGAAGGGAAAATAAGGAAACGGTGGAAGCTTACAACAAGGGAGTAACTAGCCCAGGATAAAATCTCTTCTTAAAAATATTTGAAGTGATAGACAAAAATATTTTTTGTGTTTTTCCTACTTTAATTTTTATTCCCCGTGACATGATTTATACTTAAACTTGATGAATCCTAATGTCCCTTTGATTCTTAAGCAAAACCTTATAGTTTAAAAGAGCTGATATTTATAAAATCTAAAATGAAACACTAGAAAAAACTGACAATTTCACTTCTATCATTTTGGGACTTAAAACTAGAAAGATTCAGCACTAAAACATATATGAACATTTTTAAATTCTTGAAATCATTAGCCATTGTTGTCTGTGTGGGATATTTTTAATATCAGGGACTCTCAGAGAAAATAATGCCATATTTAACAAAAACTAAGTTGGACAGGGCTTGGTTTTCAATTCAAATTTGGAAAAGAGAATTTTGAATGAGATCATGAATATATTTCTGCAATGCAGTATAGGTAAAAACAATGATCTAATTGTTATATATGTATTAGTTTATGAGAATGAAATTCTCTTGAGCCTTTTTCTTTAAATATTGTCTATTTAATAGGAAAACAACTCATCCTTATACAAGTCATTTGAGGGGCAAATATTTCTTGACTTCACCATTGTGTGTTTCCCTAATTCAAGCATATCGTATTAATGGCTCTTAGGCCATGGAACTTTTAATTTTATTAAAACATGATGTAAAACCAGTGAGTTTTAAAACTTTAACCCTTCTTGTCATTCTAATTTTGGAGCAGTAATCTAGGAACACATACGTTGTAATTCCCTTCTCTATGTGTAAGGTTCTTGATACAGTTCCATGGGTATATAACATGTAATTAAAAGGAGTAATCTTTCTATCTAGTAAAAGTTTGATTAATACAATATGACTTTGGGAAAAGAGAACAATATTTCATTTTGATAGTTTCAATAAATATGAAGCATACTGTTGAATTCTAGTTGCAGTAGATCTAAATAGGTGCATGTTCTTTTGTTTGTCTTTTAGCATCTCCGTCAATTAAACTCTTGGTGGATGACCCTATAGTTGTAAACCCTGGAGAGGCCATAACATTAGTATGTGTTACGACAGGAGGAGAGCCTGTACCCTCCCTCACCTGGGTCAGGTCCTTTGGGACTCTGCCTGAAAAGACTGTTTTGAATGGAGGAACTTTGACCATACCTGCCATCACCTCTGAAGATGCTGGTACTTACAGCTGCATTGCCAATAATAATGTGGGAAACCCTGCAAAAAAGTCCACCAACATCATCGTGAGAGGTGAGTTCACCTAGAGAAGGTTGCAGCATAAATTTCTGGGTTATGACAAAACAAATAATATTTTGTATAAAATATTTCCTCAAATATTATATATCACAACATACTAGAAAACTATTTATAAATAGTAAATGACATCTAATTATGAATGGAACCTAAGATTCCTAAACCTTAATAACAATGCTCTGTATTTGCATTGAATAGTTCTCATAACATATTCTTAGTGATACCACGGAATAGTTTTATAATACGTTATTAGTAAAAAAAAAATCTGAATGTGGCATAGAGCATTAGACATTGTTATACAGATTGTGTATTAGTTTAGGAATTTAACAGATATATCAATTTAATGTTTGATAAACATTTATTGAGTTTCTATTACAAGGAGCACTTTAAATTGTGGGATTACAGAGAGATCTATAAAACCTTACCTTGTACTCGAGGATCCTATTGTCAGATAGTAAAAATAAAATGTATCAATTTATAGCCTTATGATACAGTGTTTGGCAAGTGTAAGCAAAAGCTATAGACATAAAAATTACAATAGTTTTTGGCTGAGGTTATCAGGGAATAACATTTGCATCAGGTCTCATGTGCTGGAAAGAGTTTTAACAGACTGAGATCGGCAAATGTCATAGAAAAGTCAGAGATAGTAAAAGATAAAGTTTATGTGAGGAATTGATGTAAACAGTGTGTCACTTGATAACAGCAGTGAGGTCCTAGTTGGTGTACTGGTGCTGCATATGGAGGAGATGCTATCTCTCCATTTCAGAGGATGTAAAGTCACTGTGCAAGGAGAGCATATGCTTCTTCACATCTCACTTCACCTGGCTTGATCCTGGGCTGGAGAAGGAGGATGCACACCAATGCCTCTAAAATTAAAACAGACATCCATATGCCCAAGAGAACTGCCCAGCAGACAAGTGAAAATTTCTCCTGTCGGAGGATTATAATAGAATTAAAACATAATTGAGTATGTTGAGATAAACATAACTTTGAGAACATCGATTGTGATAGTTTTAGTGAGCATAGTTATCTGTTACTATCCAAACTATCAGAAATGCACTACTTGGCCAAAAAGACACTCTGTTCAAAGTATTGCAAGGTATCATAGTGTAAATTAAGACATGGTGGATAGTGTGTTATCTGCTATAAAATAAGCAATTTAATATTTAGTAATTGCAAGAAACTATTATTTTATGTATCACTATAAAATAAAACATCATGCCAACTGAATTAACACAGTGCTGTATATGAGATTGAATGCTATTGAAAGAAATCTTTCAGTTGTTTATACTTAGGTTTTCTTTTAAACCATGTATCACCCATTAGCATATAGAAAAAGGAAAAGAAAAGAAAAATCAATTGATTAAATTATTCCTAAAATTTCACACTCAGAACCAACCTAACTTCTAAATCAATTTGCATCCCAGTCTTAGAAGACCGTGAATTTTTTAAATTGAGTTTGATCATAGGATCATCTGTGACTATATTGAATCCCTGTACAACTGGCAAAATGTTCAGCATCAAATGTTGGTGTTGCTCAGAAACCCTCCATAAAGAACTAAGTTAGTTCACAGCAAATATATGTTCCCAGCATGACTTGCTCCTCCTCATCCCAACTGGCAGTTTTCATCTGTGTTCTTACAAAAGACAGTTTTCATCTTTGACATGAATGACCTCAAATAAATAAAGCCTTAAAATGTATTTCTCCTCTTTATAACATTTTTATGTCTTTAAGTTATCTGAAGTATACATTTGCATTGTCGTATTACCAGTGGAACCTCTCATCAGTGGAATTCACAAAATTCATAAAGTCGAGTTTGTATGTAATCTTACTGCATATAGAAATAGCCTTGGTTAACAGGTCTTAGATTAAACTGCAGGAAGAAAAACTGCTACAATAATATGAGGCATTTTATTTCTTCCACAAAGGCCAAGAAATTCAGTTAAAGAAAAATGGTTTTCCTATTATTATATCAAAGAAATTATTTTCAAGTCTTCTGAATTCGTAGACCTCTGCAATGTCTTAAATTAACTATATCATGGGTACAGCAAAAGTAGAACTCTAGGTTAATTTTCCCCCTATTCCTTTCTGTAATTATATCAAGATCCACAGACCAGGTTTTCTGAGCAAGTACGAGGATATTCTGTGCATAGAATTTCTATTACCATTTGAGAATATCCCCTGGACAAAATAAGGTTGTAGAGCACAGACAGGAATAAAATTCCAGAAACATTTCTGAATGTCATTTGATTTTTATAAAAAATAGAAAACACTGTAAATAATGTAGATAACCCTCCTAGTAGATAATAAGCTCCAAAACTGAGGAGGAATCTCAATGTTTTAAAGTTTTGTTAGATAGACATTCATTAGTATAACAGCAATGCCTTGCAATGATCAACCCACATTTCTCCATGACATTGAAAATTATTTTCATTTCCTAGATATATGTTGGGTGGCCTGAGCTCAGTGGTTTCCAAACTTCTGTTAAGCAGTATGTCATTCTCACCTCAAATTCTCTAGTGTGAGTCACTGCAATTAGAAATGCCCACATTTCTCTTCTGTTGAAAATTGAATGGGCCACTGTGTTGAGCAAGCATGGTTCATAACATGATCAAGACATTACTGTATTTTAGTGTCCTGTGGCCTTTTAAAATTTTATTCAGTGGCTTAATCTTCTCCTGTTTCAGAAGAAAAATCATGCAGACCCCATGACCTTTCTGCTCATTGTTGGAGAATCCTACAGTGAATTCAAATCGCAGTCACACATTTTGTTCAGTGCTTTGGATTTGTGATCCAAAATAGTAATAAAACTCCAAACCTGACAATGCAAAATTTTCTCCCCCATCCAGCTCTGGGCTGGAAACCAGCTATGAAAAGGGAGAGGAGGATTGGTATGGTTGTGTTCTTTCTGTTTGTGTATCCTGTACCCTCCTCTACCTACCCCAGCCTTGACCTGATAGCCAGGTTCTGACTTCCCTGGCTTGGGGTAGAGTAGGAAGTTCTTTGCTATATAAGACATATTTACTTTTCTTCTATGACACTTTAGTGGACTCTTGAGAGATTCTTACACCTATAAGAGATCCACATCTGTATGTACCAAGGAGAGATCTCTAGTCACAGGTTCTCCCTGGTCCATTGATGTCCTACATTCCCTGAGCATCTGGTGCTGTACTCCTAATGTCTTTCTGCTGAGGGCACCTCTCTCTTCCAGGCAGCCAGCTTAACAGAGCCCAAGACAAGAAGTTCTCCTTTCCTGTGTGATTCACAGCTACGAGCAGAAATGCTTACCAATAAATTCTGTCAGAGCACATAGATTCCAGTGTAGCCACCTCTATCCTATTGTCCTGAGGGAATTTATTTTGGTTTCCTCAGGGAAAATATTTCAGAGCTTTTGCTGACTCCCTGAAAACCCTTCAGTAGGATTAAGACAGGTTCTCCTGCTGCCTTGGGCCTGGAAGAAGCTTCTTCTTGCAGGGTTGTCCAAAGATATCCTTCCACTCAAACGTGGTCTCTGACCTTTTTTCTATGCTTAATTGCCCATGAAGCCCAAGAAACATAGCATGGAGTTTCTTTTACTTTCTTTGAAAATTCTGCATAAGAAGATCTGTTTTATGCTCATTTTGGAATTCCATGGATTTTGTTCTCAGTCAAAAGTGAATCAGGAAAAATCTATTCTGTTATCTAGTTTCACAAAAGTATTGAGGGATTATAAGAACTTTGAAAATTTCTAGCCAGCAATCTTAAATGTGATCATCTTGTGGTCCTATCTTCAAACTGGTCTGCATCTTGCCAGTTCACCATTATCACCCTTGTGTAAACTATCAATGCATTTCCCTAGTTGATTAAAGTGATCTTTTCATTGATCTTCTTTCTATCCCAGTGCCCACTGTATTAGATAAGGTAGACTAGGCTGAGTCAACGAATAGACCCATACATGTAATTACTCAAAATAGAAACTCTTACAGCTTTTTTTCATGAAAGAGTATAGCGTGTTTCCTTGTTGATAATGAGGGCTATGGTCGTATGTGTGAGATTGATGTGTGTGGTCAGGAGCTGTCCTGAGTGCAGTGCTAGAGATCTGCTCCATGCAATCATTCAGGCATCCAGGGTCATAATGTTTCTGCCATCTTCAGTCTGTGGTTACTAAGGTCGCTCTGAGTATGACCTCCATCCCTGACAGCTGGAAGTGGGGAGCAGTTTAAATGAACATCCATAGGAGACTTTGATGAGCTAGATATGTGTTAGTTCCAATCACATTCTGTTGGCTAGATCTTAGGCAGATAATCACATCCAAAGATGTGAAGGCTGGGAAATGTATTCTTACTGTGAGCCAGGAATAAGAGGGCATGGATTTTGGTAAATAACTAGCCATCTCTTTTATATTCATGCAAAAGCCTGGGTAATTGAAATCACCTCATTCTCCTAATCAGATCCCTCCCTTGGCTTCCCATATCACCTAAAAAGAGGAATTCAAGTTCCTCATTGTCATTTCATGCCATTCTCGTGTTCTTTTTCACAACTCAAGATATAAACATTTGCTGGTTTTTCAGCCTGGGATGTTAATTTTTAAATACCATTTTCTGGGAAATGTCTTCCATGACTACCCTATCTTAAATAATCAGCCCCTACTCCCTTGAATGATCTACTGTTTCTTCTTATAGTTACCAAGGATAATTTTATACATTTTTAAAATTTACCATCTATCCCTTTCAGGGCACTATCTATAGGGACAAATAATTTATCTGTTTGTAGTGCTACTGTGTGATGTATCCTTGGGGTCTAAAAAATAATAAAGTCAATTCTCAATAAATATTTGTTGAATGAATGAATCTCTTTTTGAAAAGTTTACTGGCTTACACTAGACATTTCTTCTGGATGTCTATTGCCCTTTAATACCCTGAATGTATGATAAATGATACTATGCAAAAGTCAGAAATTCTGTATACATGTTAAATCATATTAAACATTGCTGTGATGTGACTAGCTCATTTGAAAGGCCACCTTGTTCTAATTATCCATTACTGTGTAATAAAGACTCCAAAACAATAACTTAATAGGATTTATTTATTTTGCTCACAAATCTGGGGGTTGAGACACTCAGCTAAAAGATCCAGGGCCTCATATAGTTGTACTCAGAAGATTCTGGGCCTAGAATTATCTTTAAGCCTTTTTCAATCAAATTCCTGTTTCCTGAACTAAAATGTTCAAACAGCTGGGCTCCTCAGGTGGTCTTTCTCTGTCTCTCATTCATTTTCAATAGCCTCTTTACATGGTTTTGCCATGCAGCAGTGTCAAGGTAAGCCAGACTTCTACAGGCTACCTGAACCATGGTCCCAAGAGCTGCATGAGTTCTAACCTAGCCTTTGAAGTTGTGCAGTGTCATTACTGCATTTTTTTCAAGGTCGTGCCAAAAGTTGTCCTGGTTCCAAGACGGCTAACATCTTCACCTTTTGAAGACAATCTGCAGCTGTGTCTAAAGTCACCTCAGTAAGCCACCTCAATATGAAGTATACTACATAAGCCATATTCTTCATATCATACTCCCATATTGCCTCAAAGTTTATTTATGCCTTGTTTTGTTTTCCCCTCATCTTCTTAATTTCATGAGCCCTTTTCTTGAACTCATGGCCTCTGCAAAAGTCATTTCCTAAACAGGTTTTTCTTTTGATTCTAGAGTTTCTTCAGCCTAATTTTTTAATCTATGATCTCAGATTCCTAATATGAAGAAAAGTTGTCAGTAAGAGATTTAACCTTTATGGAAGAAGTCAATATATATTCAGTGAGGCATGAATTTACACATTCATAACTGTGCAGAAATATACTGTAACCTCCAGAAACATCATAAACCTATGTTCTGAAAAGTGTTGCTTTACCTAACTCTAGTATATCCATGTGAAACGACTGAGTTCTTCAAAACTCTGAATTTTTACATTAAACATATTTGTTCAGAACTCATTTCATGGAAATATGTCAAATATTATCACTGTTAACATTTCAAAATTATCTTTATGCTTATTACAAAAAAATCTTATAATCTAAAATTCTATGAGAAAAATATTTGAACCTTTGAGAATATATTTCTGTTTAGGTAATAGTAATAGTTATTATCAGTTGAGCACTTGCCATGTACTAACTAGGCTACCACGCCTACCATATATGTCAACTTTTTAATCATTCCCAAGTATTTATGAGGCCAAAAAATTATTATCCCTATTTTAACAAACAGTGAAACTGAAGAGGGAGTAGTTAAGTAATTTGTCCCAAATAAGCCTTATTTAAGCAGCAAAGCTGGGATTCAGAACTCAAACAGTTTGCTTTGAGGGTCACTGTCTTAACCAAGGTACCATAGTGCCTTTCAAAATTTAGCCATGTTGGGGAGTTCCCGTTGTTGCTCAGGGGTAACGAATCCAACTGTGGTCCATGAGGATGCAGGCTTGATCCCTGGCCTTGCTCATTGGGTTAAAGATCCTGCGTTGCTGTGAGCTGTGATGTAGGTCACAGACTCGACCCGGATCCTGTGTTGCTGTGGCCGTGGTGTAAACTGACAGCTGCAGCCCCAATTTTGACCCCTAGCCAGGGAATTTCCATATGCTGTGGGTGCAGTCCTAAAAAGGCAAATATATATATGTGTATATATATGTATATATATATATATATACACAACACACACACACAAATATATATATGTATATATGTGTGTATACATGTGTCTAAATATATGTGTATATGTATATATGTGTTTATATATATGTGTGTGTGTGTGTGTGTGTGTGTGTGTGTGTGTGTGTATAAAACCCCTCCCAGTCTCCTCCAAACTGAACTGACTAATGTCATTTTCTAATTCCTCTATCCTTACCTTACCAAAAACTTACTAAGGATTCTTTCTGTATTGTAAATGGAATACATTTTTATGCTTATTAAAAAAAAAAACCCCAACGCTATAGTGTCCTTCCTAATTACACTGTTTCCCTCCCTAATATGCAATCACTTTTTATGGGAGGGAATTCTGTTTTTCTTACTAAGTTTTTTTCTCCCATAATGGTAGGCACACTTCAATTTCAAGTTCCAACTAACATACTGTTTATAGTTTATGATTTTCTAAGTAACATTATATTTGAAGGACTGAGAATGACTTTTCTACTAACAGTCTTAAAAATTATTGTATAAAATGTTTGAAGAATTTCTATTTATTAGAAGAGATTATTTGAATTATGAAAGACAAAGAAAAAAATAACTATATAAATAAAATGTCTAGTATAAGCAAGGGACAAAACAAGACCTATAAAATGTGTTGATTGTTTTTGCGGAAGAGTATTTCTTTTCAAGCTATTGATCAGAAAGTCAGAGTTAATTGTCAATTTCCCAGAAAGAATTGCTCAAATTTAGCTTACAGTGCATTCCTAAATGTAAATTATTTGTAAATTTCCAATTACAGAGTCAGTGCAGTTCCTCCCAAGTGTTTACATTAATCAAATTAAATTTCTAGTCATTAATAGCTTTTTTCCATGACCTTACATTAATAAAAATTATAATAGCTAAAATAGTTAAATAACTAAAATTGTAGAAAATGAATACATTAACATTCTCCAAGAGCAAAACTGGTGTGTGCAGGTGTCCCAATTATTCATGTAGATTAAGGGCTCTCTTTCTATTTTCCCAATTTAATATTCTGTGGTAATTACATCTCCCCAAAACACCAGAGAGAATTTTAGTATATAATGTTTTGTAGCTCTGAAATTGTCTCATTATTGTCCTTTTAAAAATTAATCAGGGCTATACAAAATCTAAAAATTATCAAATTCGGTAGTTATCCAAATATAGATAACTCACTTCCGTCTTACAAATGAGATAAATCTAACATCTTTGTTCACTGAAATAACACGAGGAATTATAAAATACAACTTCAAGTAAAAAGGTTTATCTAGATATTGTATTATCTTATAATTACTTTTATGTAATTATATACAGACAGCTCAGTCATACATTGTATTTTATTAAAACTTAGATTGTCCTTTTTGGTAGTTGAGATCTCTGACATATTTTGTCTTTGACTAGACAGATGGAGATGCACCAATTTGTAGTAGTGCTTTAAAACTCAGTACCTGTTAACATCCAGAAAACTCAGTACCTGTTAACATCCAGAAAAGAAGAATCTTGTTCAAATAACATTATTTAAAAAATTTTTAAATCAGTTTCCTCAAAGCCATTCTATATTCGATGGGGGAAGGAGGGATGGTTTTCGTATACCTTATAGTTGTTAAAAAAAAAAAAAAAGGCCCAAAACATGGCACTAATTTGAAAACTCCTGATTTGGACTTTTAATCCTCTTGTTATGGCAGGTACTTATTCCCCAGGCCTAGTGGCTCACCACACTTTGTGTGAATTATATATATATATATATATTCTTTTTCTCATAGTGTCTTCCATCATGTTCTAACCCAAGAGACTGAATATTGTTCCCTATGCTGAAGAGTAGGACCTCATTGCATATGTATTCTAAATGCAATAGTTTGTATCTACTAACCCCAAACTCCCCAACACCCCAACCATCCTATTTCCTCCCACCTGGCTACCACAAGTCTGCTCTCCATGTCTGTGATCTGTTTGTACTTTGTAGATAGGATCATTTGTGCCATATTTTAGATCCTGGCTTCCTTTAAATTAGCTATCAGACCCTAGTTATGTAAAGAGGCCTCTGCATACTTTACAGTAAGAAATTACAGTACATAATTTCTAAGACTCTTTCTTTCTAACCATATATGATTCTATGCCCCTTTCTGGACTTAATCGCTATTTTTGTTTACAGGTTTACTCATGCAAATGCATAAGTACAAGTGCATGGCTGTATAGATGTACATATAGTAACATTATGGTGATTAAAAAGCACTGAACTTTCAAACACAATTCTTTTTTTTCTTTTTTTTTGTCTTTTGTCTTTTTAGGGCCACGCCCATGGCATGTAGGAGGTTCCTAGGTTAGGGGTATAATCAGAGCTGTAGCCACTGGCCTATGCCACAACCACAGAAATGTGGGGTCCGAGCTGTGACCTATACCACAGCTTACGGCAACGCTGGATCCTTAACTGTTGAGCAAGGCCAGAGATCAAACCTGAGTCCTCATGGATGCCCTTCAGGTTTGCTAACCACTGAGCCATGATGGGAACTACTCAAACACAATTCTTATTAGTTACTTTAGGATATTAAACCAGGAAGGTGAATGTAAATGATATTTTCAATAGGTACTTAGAAAATTTGTCTTCAACACTAGATCTGTGTCAGTTGTTTTAAGGGGCAAAAAAGGAATGAGGAAATTAATGCATGGAGTTCTTACTTAAAGGAAGATAATCTTCAGGGCAACTTCCTCCATAGTATGTAAGGAAGATCATAATTCACAATCAAGCCTAGAAGTGTGCTGTTAGAAGCTCAGATGAACAATTGACTCTGAATAGGGAGAGAAAAAAAATTCCAAAGAGAAGGTATCATTTACTCTGGCCTTAGAAAAATGAGAATCCTTACATATTTCAAAATGAAGTATCTCTTTCTTTTGCTGACCAGAATGTTGATATTAACTAGTGTTTTGAACTTTTCTTTTTTTTTTAAATGCATTTTCTTAGGTATGAAAGATTAGGAATTATTGATTGACTTTTACAGAAAAACTGTAACTTCCATTTTTTATAGTAAACATTTTCAGAAACAATTTGATGCATTATATTTTGTGATTTAAAATAATGCTTAAAAGTTAATATTTTGTGATCTTAATGTCCTTAAGATGTTATATACAATTTTTAATTGAATTAGTCAACCTGCCAGGTTTTCCGTTTACTGTTTTTGGTTTCCCTTATAACAGCTGATTTGGACTTTTAATCCTCTTGTTATGGCAGGTACTTATTCCCCAGGCCTAGCGGCTCACCACACTTTGTGTGAATTATATATATATATATATATATATATATATATATATTCTTTTTCTCATAGTGTCTTCCATCATGTTCTAACCCAAGAGACTGAATATTGTTCCCTATGCTGAAGAGTAGGACCTCATTGCATATGTATTCTAAATGCAATAGTTTGTATCTACTAACCCCAAACTAGCCCCAAATCAGCTGAGCTTCTAACAGCACACTTCTAGGCTTGATTGTGAATTATGATCTTCCTTACATACTATGGAGGAAGTTGCCCTGAAGATTATCTTCCTTTAAGTAAGAACTCCATGCATTAATTTCCTCATTCCTTTTTTGCCCCTTAAAACAACTGACACAGATCTAGTGTTGAAGACAAATTTTCTAAGTACCTATTGAATTATTCTAGTATTCTTCCAACATCAGTGCTCTTTTTAAATGTTTCAGGAAAGTTTTAAATAGAAACAATTAACCTAATTCTTAAATTATTCTTAGTTTAGGCTCCATAAGATGATTTCTTAATTTTAGCTTTCAAATAATCTTTTCTCTTTTCCTTCTTTTATTTATCTTATTGTCTCAGCAAATATACTTATCTGAAAATTATGTGTGCATGGAATTCATCAACACTGTAATTTAAATTCATCTTAGTCAAAATGTATATTAAAATCAATCAAGTATTAATGACTGATGAGAGAAAATTTATCCATGGAGAGTCCATAAATTTATTCTAAAACTGATTGTTTAATACATAAAATCCAAAAATTTGGAAAGTACCTTTAAAACATACTGAAAAGAATTATGTTTTTTTAATTAGAGGAGTTTTGTTCTTTTTTTTTGAGTCATACAGACTTTAGGATTAGTCTTTCCATGGTTCTTTCTTTGATTTTCACCCCCACATACCTTAATTTAGTTAACATGAACAGAAATAATATAATTCACATTCACATTTCAGCCATCACCATCATTCAGTGGATGATGGGAAACTTTTTTTAGAAGATAGAGAGGTGGCATTTTATTTATCTGCTTAGGTCAGTGGTCCTCAATAGCGGGCAATTTTTCCATTTTAGTGGACATTTGACAGTATATGCTGAGACCAGCTCAGCAGGATGGGGCTGAAGAACGGGTGCTGTGAAACTTAAAGAAAAAAGTTAACATAAAACAAGTCACAGAGACATTTATCTTAAGTAAATGTGGGAACTGGGGGACTCAAGGTCTCAGGGACCAAGAGCCCTGCCTCAAAAAATCACACTGCTTTTATTGTGCTCTGGAGGATTATGCCAAGTGAGGAGGGGGTTGTAGGTGTAGGATATAGGTTTTTTTTAAGTTATTTTAAAAGTCACTTAGCCAGTTGCTGATTAAGCTTTTATTCTGACCTTTAGGCATTTAACAATCATTAGCATATCCTGCTAACGACCCCCTCTTAAACCCCTTGGGGCCATGAGGCTCCTCTTTCTTTTGTTCTTAAGGGGACATATCATGCTGTGCAAATGACCTGCCAATCCGCACAGGTCCCTGATGCCTAGACCAACGCATTAGGTCCTCATTCAGATGACCCTATGAATAACTTATCTTTGTGCTTAAGCTGAAGTCATTCACCAGCACTGTGACTGTTTTTCAAGCAGGAAGATGGGGTAAAATAAAGCAGGACAAGATGGAGTTTTCAGCAAAGAGGCTAAGAAAATATTGTAGAAACATGTCTCGTAACAAGTATATTGAGACATTTTTGATTGTCTTGACTGGGGGGGGAGTGTTACTGGCATGTAAATGATAGAGACCAGGGATGCTGCTAAACACCCTAGGATGCACTAGACAAACTGCACAAAATGAAATACCTGGTCCAAAATGTAAATTGTGTTGCTATTGAGAAACCCTGTTCTAGTTAAGGGTTTCCCTTATAGCCAACTTGAAAGATGAATAAATCTACATAGTCATGCATGCACATACACAATTTTTTTTTAAACTGTACATTTTGATACAATATTGATATCAGATTATAGCCATTCTTGACATATTTCTTGGCATTTCATATGTCAGTAGTTCTTAACCTGACATTCATCTTTCTCTGTACCTTGGGAAAAGGCTATGATCAGGCCCTGCTTGGAAAGTGCTTATTAGGATCTTAGAGCAGTTTCTCTTCTCTGTGGTCCATATTTACGAACTCTTACCTCCTAGGTTATAATCATATTTCTGTCCATTGTTCATCTAGTCAGCATCTTAGACCCTTTCTACTGAAGTTCTGTATTCCATTTACTGATGACTCTCACCTCATTTATTAAAGTTTTTCAATGCACTTCCTAAGTTGGAACCTTTTATAATAGTAAGAGCTCTCTTTTAGTCTTCTAAGAGAGAAGGCCATCCACTGAGCCTCTGGAGTAAATGAACACAAATTTTTCATATATAGCCCTCTTGATTCCTATACAATTCCCACATTTTCAATAACACTAAACAATGTCCTGTCAGATCATCCAAAACATGAAACCAAAATGATGGAAAATGAAAAAATGAATATTTATGTTGCTCTTATCAACCTTCTTAAACTTCCTCCTAATTACTGTGTGTGTGTGTGTGTGTGTGTGTGTGTGTGTGTGTATTTTAAAGAGGGTGTAAAATACCATATTATAGTTTCTTCTTACACTATGGGTTAAATGCTCACTTTCTTTATAGAAACATATTTTCAAGGATTGTTTCTAGTTTGGCCCATTTCATTTCATTTCATTTCATATTAACTATTAATTTATTTTGACAGCAGTAGAAAAACCTAAAAAGGGAAGCATGTAACTGATTGCAGTTGACCTATATATTTAGAAATTTATTTGATGTGAGTGCTCAGAGAAATAAATGATGTTCACTTGGATACAAAGGATGGGTTCAATAATTTCTCCTCTCACAGAGATGGAAGTCTAGATTTGGTGTCTCTGTGCTTTTGTTATAAGTGTTTATACATTACTGTCCTGCAGTACCTTCCTGCTTGCTGATTATATAATCAGAGTATATTAAAGCACTATCTTTAAAATATAATCTAACATATGACTTTAAAACTTTATATTCTATTAAAGTGTAGCAGAAATTGTAGACACTGTAAATATATAGCTTAATGAACTTTTACAGAGTGGACACATCTGTGTCAGCAGCAGTCAGGTTGAAAAGCAGACAAATAATAGCTCTCAGGAAGCGTCCTTCTTGTCCCATGTTCACAGCCTCAGTAAGATGTGACCTCTATTTGGACTTTGAACATCTTAGATTAGCTTTGCTGTTTTAAACATTTTTCTAAATGGAGCTATGTAAAGTGCAACTTATGTCAAGATTTCTGTCCCAATATTATGTTCCTGGGATTCACATGCTACTATGTGTAGCAAGGGCCTTGTATTTTTATTTTAATATAATATTCCACTGTATGCATATAACAGAATTAATGTATTTGGTCATTTATAAACTTTTCAGTTATCACCAGTTTAAGACCATTGTGGGGATAATTGTGCTCTGAATATCTTTGTACCAACCTTTTGATGAACATAACTTCTATTGGGTATGTACCTAGGAAGCATCAGATAAGAGAATGTTAATATCTAACACCAAACAATTCTCTAGTTTACATTTCTATAAGCATTGCATTTGTTCCATGTTCATGTCTACATTTGATATCATCTGTATTTTTCATTCTAACAACTCTAATTGGTGTCATGGAATCATAGGGTGGTTTTAAATTGCATTTATCCTATGGTGGATGAGGTGAGTAATTTTTCAAATGATTTTGACAACTTGATTGTCATTTTTCAGCACCCCCTTTTCAAGTCTTTGGTCTCTTTTTCCCCTTTTAAGTTTTTTTTTCCTTCTTTATTTGTGGAGTTCTTTATATATTTGATATAAGTCATTTACGAGATAGATTTATTGAAAAGTACTTTCTTCTACTTTGTGGGCTTGCCTTCTCACAATCTTAATGCCATTCTATAATGAATAAAAGTCCTCCATTTTGATGCATTACCAACTATCAAATTTTTTAAAAAATTTAAGAAATTGTCTTTTATTATATGGAATATTTCCTTTTACTATTTAGGGAATTTTTTCCTAACTACATATGAAAAATATACTCAAGTTTTCTGCTAAAAGATTTATTGTGTTACCTAAATAATTGTTGCATAATTCATTTGGAATTGATTTTGTGTGTGAATTTGAGGTAGAACTAAAGGTAATTTTTAAAAATTTGAATATCTGGGTTAACATCACCATCTGTAGAATTGACTGCAACTTCTCATTATGCAGTTTCATCTTTGTCATAAGTCAAAGTATCAAATACCTGTGGGTCTGTTTCTTGACCCATTTCTTTTCTATTTGTCTTTGTTTATCCCTATGCTAATATTTCTATATCTCAGTTACTTTAACATTGTGTATTAAATCTGGTAGTGTTAGCATTCTGGTTTTTTGTTTTTTGTTTTGTTTTTTTTTTCTTTTTCAAGATTTCCTTGTTTAGTCTTGGCCCTGTGTGTTCCATATACATTTTATAGGCAGTTTATCAACTTATGCTCCACCCTTTCCCCTTTAAAAAAAAAGCTGAGGTTTTTTTGTTTTGTTTTTTTACCAAATTGAAGCTTCACATCTTCCATTTGACATTTTCTATCCCTCCATTTATCTTTCTTTAATTTCATTCACTACATTTTGTGGGTTTCAAAGGAGTGATTTTAAACATCTTCTGTTAGATTTATTCTGAGTATTTGAGAGTTTTGTTGTTCTTGTCCTTGGCATTGTAAATAGTATCATTTTAAAAACTTTATTTCCTATTTATTTTGTGCTGTATATGGCAATGCAAGTGATTTTGTGTACCCACCTTACATTACTCAACGTTGTTAAACTCATTTATTATAATGAGTTGTCTTAGATTATTTTGAATTTTTTATGTACACAATTATTTTGGCTTCAAATAATGAAAGATATACTTTTTTTTTTACATATTTCATGCCTGTTTCTTGACTGATTTTATTGCCAAAGATGTCCAAATTACATGCTTAACAGAAGTAAAATATCATGTATCCTTCTCTCTTTTCCAATCCCAAAGGGAAAGTTTTAAGTATTACACCATTAAATATAATGCTTACTGCTGGCATTTTAATGACCCTCTTCTATTCATAACTAGCTAAGAATTTTTAATGAGTGTTAAATGCCATCCAATAATTGAGTCATGCTGAAAAGCACAAGAAAGGAAGAATAGAGGAACAAAGAACATGTAGGACATATAGAAATGTAACCTTAAGCAGAAGAAAAATAATAAAAGAGAGCATATATCAATGTATTATAGAAAAACAATGGAGATACTTTAAAAAGCCCAAAAGGTGTTCTTCAATAACCTTAACAAAGTTATTAAACTCCTAAAAATATTGATAAAGTAAACAAGAGATAAAATACAAATTGCTAGCATCAGGAATGAAAGCAGTAGCATTACTACAGAATTTATAAACTTAAAAGGGCAGTGGAGGGTTTTATGAGCAACTTTATGCAAATATATTTGACAAAATAGAAAAATTTAGTGAAAAGCACAACTCATCAAAACTAACATAAGAAAAGACATTTAAAGATGAATACCTTTCTTATTCATTAAAGAAACTGAAATCTTCATTCCAAAATTTCCAAAAGAGATAACATGCCCAGATGACTTTATTATGAGCTCTACTAAACCTATAGAAATAAACTGACCCAATCATACACACATAAACAAAATTCATAAAATCAAAGAAGAAAAAAGACTCCTCAACTCATAGTACAAGACCACCATAATCTTAGTAGCAAAGGAAGATGATAATATAGGAAATGAAAAATACCAATATCCTTCATGATCATTGACACGTAAATCCTAACAAATGTTATAAAATCATTTCCTCTACAATATAAAGACAGTAATACAAAATCATCAAGTGGATTGTATCTAAGAACTATGTTGGGAGTTCCCATTGTGGCTCAGGTATAATGAACCCAACTAATATCCATGGGAGGACACAGGTTCGATCTCTGGCCTCACTCAATAGGTTAAGGATCCAGAGTTGCTGTGAGCTGTGGTGTAAGTTGCTAATGTGGCTTAGATCTGGCATTGATGTGGCTGTGGCATAGGCCAGTGTCTACAGCTCAGATTCTACCCCTAGCCTAGAGACCTCCAAATGCTGTGACTGGGGGCCTAAATAGACAAAAAAAAAAAAAAAAAAAAGCCAAAAACAGGAAAATAGGCTAGAGATGGGAAGAAAATATTTTCATCACATATATATGACAGATGGCATATATCCTGATTATATAATTAATTTCTGCAACTCAGTAATAAAACTATAAACAAATCATTTTTTAAAAGTAGGAAAAAGTTTTATAAAGACAATGACTTATGAATGGCTAATAAGCACTAATTAATATATTCATCATCATTGTTCATCAGGGAAATGCAAATTAAATCACAATTAAATACCACAAGACCCCTACCAGAATAGATACATGAAAATGATTTACTTCACCAAAGGTTGTAGGGGATGTAGGGCACCTAGAATTCATAAACTGCCAGTAGGAGCATAAAATAAAGTCCTTCTTGAATAATGCTTAGCAGTTTTTATTTTTTTATCTTTTTTTAAAAATTGTCAATCTTTATTTATTCTTTTTTAGGCCATGCCCATGGTGTATGAAAGTTCCCAGGCTAGGGGTCCAATTAGAGCAAAAGTTGCCAGCCTGCACCACATCAACAAGGGATCTGAACTGTCTGTGACTTACACCACAGCTCAAGGCAGTGCTGGATCCTTAACCCACTGAGCAAGGCCAAGGTTTGAACCCACATCGTCATGGTTACTAGTCAGGTTAATTACTACTGAGCCACAATGGGAACTTCAGTTTTTAAAGTTCAACACAATTTACCTTATGACCTAGCAATTCCTTTCCTGGTATTTACCAAAGAGAAATTTAAATTATATACATAAAATTTTCTGTACAGTAATGGATGATTTTTTTTTCATATTAGCCAAAATATGGAAACTACATAGAAAATAGAAAATAATCTGGAATATAGTTATATAGTAGGACACCATTTAGCAGTAAAACGGAGCACACTAATGGTACCTGAATCCGTAAAATGAATCATAACTATATGCTTAGTGAAGTATATCAGATGTACAAAAGTACATGTTATATGATTCATTTATGTGAATTCTAGAATAGACAAGAATAATCTTTGTTAATGGAAATTATGTCAGTGATTGCTTCTTGGGGAAGAGTTTTTCACTAGAGTGGGACTTGAAATAACTTTAGGTGATGATGTAAATTTCCTACATCATAGAGGTTTGGGTTTGACAATGGTATAGACCTGGTCAAACAGATCAAACAGCACATTCAAGATATTAGTGCTTTGCTGTATGTAAGTTACACTTCAATACCAAAAAAAAAAAGGTAATAAAAAAAATCAAATCAGTAAACATTTCTTCTTTTTTGCTATCTTAAGTTTATGTAAAAGTGGTGATACTTTTAATTGTTTAGAAAGGAATTTTCAAGAAAAGCCATTTGGGCTTACAGATTGCTTTGTACAAAGGTTTTCAATTACAAATTGAATTTCTTTGGAGTTCCCATCATGGCACAGGGGAAATGAATCTGACTAGGAACCATGAGGTTTTGGGTGCGATCCCTGGCCTCGCTTAGTGGGTTAAGGATCCAATGTTGCTGTGAGCTGTAGTGTAGGTTGCAGATGCGGCTCGGATCCTGCGTTTCTGTGGCTGTGGTATAGGCCTGCAGGTACAGCTCCAATTCGACCCCTAGTCTGGGAACCTCCATATGCCATGGATGTGGGCCTAAAAGGACAAAAAGACAAAAAAAAAAGAAAAAGAAAAAGAAAAAATTAAATTTCTTTACTAAATATTTGACTATTACAGTTTCTATCTTTTTCAAATTTAGTTTTGTTTTCCTGGGAATCTGAATATGTTGTTTAAATTGTCAAGATTATTGGTATAAAATTGTTAAAATTATTGTAGTTTTTAAAGATATGTTTGAGTCTAGCAATGTGCTAGAAAACCAGATTTATAGGAAAAAACAACTACTTTTTTATAATATTTGCAAGTTTCCTTGGTGTATGTCATCAGACCATAGCCAATTTCGAGTTGTATAGTTGGAAGAATAGCACATAGTTTGCTCTCTTGAGAAGATATAAGGTAGTTACAACATATCACTGTTGTAAGCAGTAATTATGTGATATTGGTAATTTTGTCTTCTCTTTTTGTTTTTACTGATTAGTTTTTTGGAGATCATTCAATGTTATTAGTTATTATAAAAATTAGCTTTGAACTTTTGTGTGTTTTTTTAATTTTTCTCAGTTGTAAATATGTTTTGTATTAAAATAACTTCAACCATTTTTTTCTTTTTTCCTATCAAAATTTGTGGGACACAGCTAAGGAAGTGCCAGGAGGAAAATTTATACAATTGAATGCAAACACTAGAAATGATGAAAAGTCTCAAGTAAATTATCAAAGCTCCCACCTGAAGAACTCAAAAAAAGAAGTAAAATAAATCCTATACAAAGTCATAATATAAAAATTAAAGTAATTCAAAACGTGAACTCTGATCATAATGAAATTAAGCTGGAATCAATAACAAAGATATAATTTTCAAAACATCATGTGTTTTGTGCTTGAACAATATAATTCTAAGTAACCCTTGGGTCAATGGAAAAAAAAAAACCAGTAAAAATTAGAAAGTACTTCAAACTGGATAATTAAAATATTATATTTCAAAACTTGTGAGATATAGTTAATACTTATTTAGAAGTAGATTTATAGTCTTAAAAGCATATAGAGAAAAAAATTTTAAAAATGTTAAAATCAATAATCCATCCGATGCTTTAAGAAATTGAAAAAGTAATCACATTGTAAATCAACTATTCTTTAATTTAAAAAAAGAAAATGGAAAAATAATATTTTAAATCTACAGATTATTTTCCCAGTTTCTTCTATGTCATAGAATATGGAGTAGATGTACTTTTCCCTATTTGTCTCACTAAATATAATTTTTTCTCCATTTTGATTTATCTGTAGTGTATTTGAGTGTATCTCTTTGTGTAGTTTCCCCCACTCCCACACCATGACTGCTTTATAACAATTTTGGGTTTTTTTGTTTGTTTGTTTAGTTTTTAGTTTTTAAATATTAATAGCTTTCCTAGTATACAGTTTGATGTGATTTTCCCTGTGCTTATCCTGTTTGGGTTATTCCGAGCTTTTAAAATCTATGGATTTTAGGCTGTTTTCTTTGTTCCACTTCTTTTTCTTCTTCATTGATTCCATTTACACTTATGTTAGACTTCTCATTCTTTCATATGTCTTTTTATGCTGATTCCTATCTTTTCCTCCTTTCTCTCTTCCATCTGTACTTGTGTATTTCTTACTATCCCATATTCTAGTTCACCAATGCTGTATTTTATTGCTTCTAATCTGTTATAAAACACATTTACTGAGTTCTTAATTTTTTTTTTTGTCTTTTTGCCATTTTCTTGTGCCACTCCCACAGCATATGGAGGTTCCCAGGCTAGGGGTCGAATTGGAGCTGTAGCCGCTGGCCTACATAAGAGTCACAGCAACGTGGGATTCGAGCTGCATCTGCAACCTACACCACGGCTCATGGCAACATTGGATCCTTAACCCACTGAGCGAGGCCAGGGATCGAATCCAAAACCTCATGGTTCCTAGTCGGATTCATTAACCTCTGAGCCATGATGGGAATTCCATTCTTAATTTCATTTATTATATTTTTCCATTGCAAAATTTACATCTGATTTAATTATCAAATAGATTACAGTTATCTGGTGAAACTCCATCTTTTCATGTGGCTTTCTCTAACATTTTAACATTATATTTTGTTTTGTTGAGCATTTCAATCATAACTATTTTAGGTTTTTTTTTTTTTTTTTGTCTGAGAGCATCAGTTTCTGGATCACCTGTGATTTGTTGTTATCCTTCTACTTTACTTTGTCCTATCTCTTGACAAGCTTTATTTTACTCTTTAATGTGTATTATTCTGTATTAAAAATTGACTCAGGTTTATGATATATTTCTTCAGAAATGTTTCTTTTCTTTTTAACTTTTTTTTTTTTCCCTAGGCAGAGAGAGTATAGCTTTATTGTCTTGATTCAGTCAGGGAATGAGCAGATTCAAGATTGGCTTGGTAATGCTGTCTCCTATCTGCTCTACTCTTAGGGCATGGTTCTTCACAGCTTCCAACTGAGTATCCTGAGCTATTCATTGGAGATTTATGCTTGGATCTCCAGCCTCCTACTATAGACAAATGACTCAAAAGAAAAGTGGCTGCAATATGTTAGCTCACCTTTTTGTATTTCCCTTCTCTGGGATTTTGACCCCTCAAGTTCAGGTTGCCTGAACTGTTATTTGATGCTTTCAAAAAAGACTTTTAAGACTCTTTATTGGTTTTTAAAATTTTTCTCCATGGGACTGATGGTCAGCTGCAGGTGTCCCTAGTAAAGTCAGAAATAGACATCTAATTTAGTATAGTTTTAACAGTAATGTATTTATAGCCATAGAGACTAACTTTGTATTTTAAGAATAATGACAATGAACAAAGAAAACTCAAACATCATGAGCAATGAAAATAGAAAATAATCAAGTGGTTTAGATTTGTTCTTTTTTCCACAATAAATGTGATACTTCATAAGTTCCTATAGTTAATTGAAGCTTTTGTTACCTCTTCATTTTTGAGAAGCAAAAAAATGTAGTAGAATATGATAGGATTTGCAATTTGATGTATTTACATGGTAAAGGTGCTAACAGTAGTATAATTTCATAATATAATGATCACCAGTACAGAAATAATTGGCAAATGGCTCAATCAGCCAATAATGAAACATATAAATTGAGCAATAAATTCATAGTTCTTTCTTCCCTAATTGGAAATGCCTTAATTGTAGGCACAATGCAATGAAAATAATATGTTAATGGAGATGCATTTTTCCAGTGATAATTTAGGAACTGTTCATTGTTACCAGTTAATGTGATATAGCAATTTGTGTAATTCA
Organism: Phacochoerus africanus; assembly: GCF_016906955.1. NCBI lineage: Eukaryota > Metazoa > Chordata > Mammalia > Artiodactyla > Suidae > Phacochoerus > Phacochoerus africanus. The sequence goes on along the minus strand of NC_062545.1, from coordinate 179,242,359 downwards.
ACCATTTTATTTAAGGAACACATAGTTTCCAAAACTAAGCTCACAATGATATTCTCTTGCCAAATAAAGTCTAGTGTCTCTTTTCCTCAAAAGCATTTTATGTTCAAATTTCTTGCACGATTTTCCTGACCCTACAGAGAAAGGCCAAATGAACAAATGATCTATAAGCTTAGAGATGCATTAATGCATAAGTAATATATTCTTTTGTAAAATTTTTTGTTAAATAATATTTAAAATATTATCTGATTTAAAAATACTTCATTTTCATAGTTTTGATACATACATCTTTTCACCAAGCATAATGTCTCTGCTTCTGCTTCAGTATCTATAGATTAAAGGTGATATAATGTACATAATATAGAAGTGAACCTTTTGAAAATGTATACATTTAAGGGATACAACATTATTTTGAAATTGAGAAAGAATATTTTGCAAGGTAAAATGAGAATGAGAATTTATGTTGTTCTAGAAGCAAAAAAAAAAAAAGCATATTTAACAAATGAAGTCAATGGTCATCAGCATAAGTGTAAGATGCCCAAAAGAGTTAAGACTGATGAGGACTGAAACTTGAAAATGATGCCGCTGGTGCACTGTGACATCAGAAGCCAGGTTTTAGCAGGATGATGGGATTTGAGAAATAAAGATTGTAAAGATAGACTCATTGAAAACAGTGAGTACGAAGTGGACATGAGGAAATAATGTTTTTTAAGATGACAGAGATTAGCATTTGTGAAAGCTGACTCAGTTCAAGTGGCAAGGTGGAGACTGAAAATGGAAACAAGAACTTAGAGTATTGGGTAAGATGGACCCAGGCCCAGGCAAAATGGTAATGTGATGTGAAGGGATCACATGGGACAGGAGGAAAAAGGACCCACAGATAAGCTTTGTCCAGAATTAACTTGCAACATTATATATATGCTATATATAAAGACTATATATATAGTCTTTTTTTTGATCCACACCTGCAGCATTTGGAAGTTTCTAGGCTAGGGGTCAAATCGGAGCTGTAGCTGCAGGCCTGGGCTATGGCCACAGCAGTGCGGAATCCGAGCCGCATCTGCGACCTATACCACGGCTCATAGCAGTGCTGGATCCTTAACCCACTGAGCAAAGCCACAGATCAAAACTGTGTCCACATGGACAGCAGTCAGATTCATTTCCACTGAGCTACAACGGGAACTCCTGGGGCATTTATATTTAATGCCATTTCTTTTTCTCATTGAAGTAAGAATCCATACCTTTAGCTGAAACTGTGAGAGATGGACTTCCACTGAATCTTTGAGACTGATAACAGATTTTGGAGGAAGGGATAGGGTATGAAAAGCAATGCATAAAGTATTGCCGAGTAACAGAAATTGTAGCATTTTAACCCAGCCACATTATTATTTAAAATTCATTAATAGCAAACACAACATCACTCAAAATCAATCCTTAATTATCATTATACTCTGGCAGTGTTTGTTGATTCTACCTGTTTTTTTTCTGAGTGAATGTAGCCAAGATATTGATTATGATAACTGTTGCAATGCAATGATGATACGTGGTTGGTGACTGTCTATTCAAAATGGAGCAATTGCTCTACTTCTAACTAATGTATTTGTATCCTACTCCTTTCAAAACAAATAAGGCAAGTTACAACAATACATATTCAATAAGGCTAGGGGAAAAAATAGTATTATAAAAGTAGGCTGTATATATCTCAAGATTTATAGAAAAATATTTTTAAATTGATCATCAAAATTGGTTTACTCATTGAAGTAAAGCTCTTTTAAAGCCTTTGTGGAAGAAAATTAATCTGATCCTGTGTCCCTAAATAAACTGGTGGCTATATAAGTAGAACAGACATCTTTTCAACCAGAAATCCTTGAATTAAACATAACTACAATATAAATTATTTTCACTAGTCTTATTCTTCAGCACATTCAGCTTTGTTTTAGAATCATATTTTCTTTTGCATTTGTGGTGACAGAAAACAGGTCACTCCAATGCCTGAATTATGTAACTGATACGCAGTAAATGACTTTAATCAAATTAGACAGTGTTAACATTTACCTGCTTATAGCTCCTTCATTCTATTTTATTCAGTTCCAGGTGGGTTGCAAATAGAAGTTAGGAGAAAAACAACCACTGACCCAAATAATAGTACATTTGGTGGCATCCTTTTTTTTTGCCAACACAGCCTAAAACTACTTATGATGAGCACTAGCACTGACATTTAGATTCAGTAAATATTTCCTAAAGTAAAATTGAGTTCAGAGGGACAGATAATTTCACTGTCCTCATGACTAAACTTTATTATTGAATTTAAAATAGTGCTACCATATATCATCTGTATTTTTCATATTTGATTTACTTCCACTCCAGTATTGCCCTATGCTAGATTCTACTTCAAGTAATGTTCCAAATGAAGGCATACTTAATAACATCACAATTCCATGGTGAACTACTCTTCTTTCTAAAAGGTTGAAATAATGAAATTTCATTGTTGCTCAGATTTTTATCAATTTAGCCACAGAAACTTTAGAATCAAGGTCAGAATTAAATGTAGCTTAGTTCTTTGGAGCAATTATAGTTTGTACACCTCTCAGTCTATTGTTCTTTTTCTTTTTTTGTGTGCTTTTTAGGGCTGCACCCGAGGCATATGGACGAGGGGGCAAATTGGAGCTGCAGCTGCTGGCCTATACCACAGTAACAGAAAGGCCAGATCCAACCCTCATCTGTGACCTACACTGCACCTCATGGCAATGCCGGATCCTTAACCCACTGAGCAAGGCCAGGGATAGAACCCGCATCTTCATGGTTCAATCCTCATAGTCGGGTTCATTACCTCTGAGCCACAATGGGAACTCCATCTCTCAATCTATTAATGACATGGTATCAACACAATTTTTCAATCATTTATTATCTAGTCTGTACCCTCCTTAACTGGCTAAAAAAAAAAAATTACCCTATTGACAAATTGTAGAGTCTTTCATTAAGGAAGATTTATGTCAAGTGAAGAATAAGTAACTGTGTTGAAGTTCAGAAAGGTCTCTTCATGCATGACAAATGCTGATCAAACATTAGTGACTGCCTATAGTACAATTTCCTGAATAATTCTGAGGTGTTATCTAGCCTGAATAAGAAAAACTGTTAGAATCAATGTATGATAATGGCTATACATATATGAAGAAATAGTAAAGCAAATATCATATTTTTTGCATGTTGAGTAGCCAACAGTTTTTTCAAAAATTTACTTTTGAAAGGTTATTTCTCTCTTGAAAAATATGTGAGAGAAATTATCTAAGGTTTTATCTTAATAAGTTCACCTCAAATTGGAGAAGGAATAAACAGTTACGTAGGTTGGATTTTAGTAATATCTAAATTGGATTCATATTTTAAACATGTGATTCAGATGTTTTATATGTTGCCAATCTAAGGAGTTTGTGTTATCAATACTCTGAGCTAATTTAGGGTACGTTTCTACTTAGCAGGGAGTTTTAAGCTCCTCAGTTTTTAAGGGGAGGCTAACTTGACTTGGCTGACTGCTGAAGCATACAGCTTTGTAGTTGACTGTCAATATAGACTGATTGTCCTGTGGTTACTTGTCAGGGATTATGACCTGAAAGTTACTGCAGCTCAATAACTTTCAGAATTTTAAGTAAGAATATCAAATATATGGGAGAGTTCAACGTAGGCTGTTTTTCCTGTAGGTCAGTAGCTCTCATCCTGGGGCATGAATCAGTATCTGTGGTACAGCCTAAAAATGCAGATCCCCCAAAATTTACCCTTAAATAACTTATTTGGAATCACTGGGGGATTGGCTCAGACATGGTAATTCTGCTGCTTAATTTTAGTCAAGAACCACTGGCTCAGTGCTCTAAAATCAGTCCCTAAATTGATATATCATATCATATTGCCTCGATCCGTACATATTAGAATCCTCCCTGCTGAATTACCCCTGGCCTGATATTCTAAGCCTATACTGAGAAAATTTTTAAAAATAAATAACCTTTCAAAAGTGTCCCCTGTTTGTTGTAAGAAAATGTTCAAAGACATTTGAGAAAATACAAAACTATGTTCCAAATCCTTCTCTAAAAAGAAAGAAAAAAGCAGAGACATATGTAATATAATTTAGAGTGAATGCTTTTTAAAAGCTTAATCTTCTAGAGTTCCCCATCGTGGAGCAGCAGAAATGAATCTGACTAGGAACCATGAGGTGGCAGCTTCGATCCCTGGCCTTGCTCAGTGGGTAAAGGATCCGGCGTTGCCGTGAGCTGTGGTGTAGGTTGCATATGTGGCTTGGATCCCGTGCTGCTGTGGGTCTGGTGTTGGCCAGTGGCAACAGCTCCGATTAGTCACCTAGCCTGGGAACCTACATATGCCGCAGGTGAGGTCCTGAAAGGACATAAAGACAAAAAACAAACAAACAAACAAACAAAAACCTTAATATTTTAAAGTTGGGGCCTTAAATATTTTTGTAAATCCAGAGTTTCTCTGAATTTCCAACTAGATGAGTTTTAACTTTGCTATAGGCAGAAATATTTTTCTATCTTAAAAAAATGGGGAAAAAGTATAGAATTATGCAGAGATGTTCAATTAAGGAAATATTTTCAAGACCAGCTACATTTAAATTAATCCTCTATTTCTTGCAGTGTACTGAAACAAAACATGAGGCTAATGTATTTCTCTATCACCTAGGTCAAAGGAATGGATTCAAGAGAATTAATTTTGAGAGAATCTTTAGAATAACAGCTTTATAAAATTCTCATTGATTTATTCCCCAGTAATGTGGACCTCCAAAGAAATGTGCCTGGTCCATATAATATGCTCTCAAATATGTATTTCTTTGATTATATTATATTTACAGATGAAATAGGAAGAAAAAAAGTGAGTCACACAGACATTCCTTAGAGTAGTGATAATACTGGAAAAGCTTTATCAAAAGTCCAGGTTCAACTCCTCCAAAAGAATTTGAACAAGGCACACAAAACACCAAGGAAAAATAAACATGTACACACTGAGGCTTAGGAGCAAAGAGAATGAAGAAGGAGTTTATTCAGGTCAGAAATGAAAGTAACACACTGGAAGAAGAGTCCCCTTAAGTGAGGGGCAGAGTTCAGGATCCCCCTTTTACTTTTAGGGTTTTGAATGGGTGGAAGTATTTTTGATGCAGGGCGGGGGGGTGGGGGTGGGGATTACCATTGAATAGAGGAAAGACAGGAGGCAGCCCTGTCTTTCCTACCTCAAAATGAGTTTTCTTTTTGGTTTTTTGTTTATTTTTGTTTGTGTTTTTTTGTTTTTGTTTTGTTTTTTTTTGTTTTGTTTTGTTTTTAGGGCCTCATTTGTGGCATATGGAAGTTGCCAGGCTAAGGATTGAATCAGAGCTGCAGACCTACACCACAGCCACAGCAAAGATCCGAGCCACATCTGTGACCTACACCACAGCTCATGGCAATGCTAGATCCTTAAGCCACTGAGCGAGGCCAGGGGTAAAACCTGCATCCTCATGGATACTAGTTAGCATGGTCACTATGGTCACTGAGCCATAACAGGAACTCCAATATGAGATGTTTTAATTGATGTTCATGGGCTCTGAAGTGCTGCATCATGTAGAAACCTAGCAGGCATTTGGAAATAAGCAACTGTAAGTCAATGAGGTGGGTGCAGAGGGTTTTATTAGGGTAACATCTGTACTGAGACAAATACTATGGATGAAAAGTCAAGTTGTGAAGTGATAGTGCAGATAGAGAAGGCAAAACAGGAGCACAGATTTAGGAAAAGGAAGTGGAATTAGAGTCAGTCTAAGAGGTAGTAACAAGCAGTCAGGGCAAGTTATACACAGCATGTCCTCACTGGTGGCTATTAAAGGAGCAGAACTATTAAAAGTTATGTTACTGATGGGATTCAAAACTAATTTGGAAGAGGTTAAAAGTGAGTGGTTTATGTATTAATGTTTTGACCATGAGAAAACAGAGTGAATAAGAAATAGTTCCAGGAGATAAAGAAATTGAGGAAAGGCTGTCTGTATTATTTGGTTGTTATAGCTTTGTTTTAATTAATAAGATTCTGATCATGTTTATAGATACATGGGGAGGGCCTCATTGTGAGGGAGAATTTAAGAGAAAAAGAGAGGTAAATTGAAAGTATGGGATATTTCACACACAGCTGCAGCTGACATTAGTCTTAAGAGATTAGCCATTAAAGGAGGACCAAACTTGCCTCCTCAGAGACAGGAGGGGCATGAAAGTGAATGGTTGAACTCACAGAGAAATGCAGTTTGTGGAATCATGAGGGGATTTGCTAGAGTTAGAGAAAGCCGAACTAGACCCAATTATTGTTGGTTCAGTAAAAATCTTTCTGGAATGAACTTTCAACATCCTCAACCCCCTGTCTTCCCTTTTGTCCTTAATTCTCAGGCTTCCTCTGATTCCTTCACAGTAACTAGTTGTATATATTTTTTTAAGTATTCCCTTCCATAATACCGACCACAATGAATCCTTTTCTTTATTGTTCTGTGATTTTTTTTTTTTATTTCTATGCTTTCCTCCACCACTAGGCTCTTCATCTTTGTAGCTTTGGCAGCAACCAGTGTGAGAGATAAGTCTGAGTGCACAGATAATATGGAATAGAAAGCAGCTGACATTTCCTGTTTACTTACTTTCAGCTGATATCAGTACACTTAGAGCTTCATGGATTCATTTTATCATCATCTCCATTGAACAGATTTGGGAAACTGAGTAAATTGCACAAGGTCATACAGCTAAAAATTGATGGAGGCATATTTAAACCTAGACAATCTGACCTCAAAATATTTATTCTTCACTATTACCTACACTGATCCTCCAAGAAGCCATTGAATCTCAGGAAAAAAAAAAAGTTGACAGGCTATGAGATCTCTCCATTGCAAATTATGAACATCATAACTTTTTAGATATGCCTACATGAAGTTTGGTTACATTCTTAATACTTGAGAGTTAGAATTTCTTAAAGAAGAGTAAGATACTTTATATTGGCCACTCTTAACATCTTTAACATTTTGTGAAGCAATTGAGAAATAAGTGTTTTTTATTTGTTTGTTTTTAATTTCATCTCATGGCATATGGAAGTTCCTGGACTAGGGGTAGAATTAGAGCTGCAGCTTCAGGCTTATGCCACAGCCACAGCAATGAGGGATCCACGCCTCATATGTGACCTACACCTCAGGGCATGGCAGTGTCAGATCCTTATACCACTGAGTAGGGCCAGGGATCAAACCTACATCCCAATGGATACAAGCGAGGTTCTTAACCCACTAAGCCACAACAGAAACTCTGAGAAATATGTGCTTTTGTGGAGCTTTTCTCAGGCTTTGGCTGTGTGGAAAGTAAGTAGTTGCATCTTAAACTATGCGAGGTCAGTTTAGACCCTCTTGTTATTGATATTTACAAGAGCTGTTCCTTAATAATATTTGAAGTGTTATAATCAGGATAAAAGTTTTATTGGGGCCTTAAAGTAAAAAGATACGTCGTGGCCACTTTTTAATGTGTTCTTCAATAGCTCGATAATCCTTCTGGGTAAGCCGATGGGCTGTCTCCTTTTCTTCCAGCTCTGCATTCCTAGAGGGGAAGGAGAACTATTTTCTAAGACAGTGGTTCTTAAACTTGAAAGCACATCAAAACTTCCCACTGAAACCTTTTAAATGCGGATAATTGGGTCCTGCCCCATCAAGTGTAGTTCTGGCGTGGAGAACACACACTGTATTTCCAACATGTTCCCAGATTATGCTGTTTCAGTTGGTCTAGAATCCACACTTCAAAAACAAATGATCTAAAATATTGATATCATTGTTTCATTTTAAATAGTGAAAATGTTTTCATTTTAAAAAGCATGCCTTTAATGTATTACTGGCCTTATTATCTAATCACTTCCTTTAAGAATGAGTTCAGAGCAGTTCTTTGAACACAGAAATAGTAGTTTCTGATAAATGTGTCCTAACTGGCTTATATCCAACAATGCTCTAAGTAATAAAAACAGTTATTTGACATGGGAGATATATTGCAAAACCACTTTTTTCTTAAGGTGTTCAGCATTGTTTACTTCTTAAAGTTGTATTTTTGTTAGGTTTTAGTAACCTCTGGACCTCTCTCTCTCTTATTCCTGTCCACAGGTATCCCTCTATCCATCCCTTTACACAACCTGGGTCCTAGTTTGACTTTTCTCCTTTCTAAGAATATGTGAATTTTACATCTATGTCAGGTAACACTTAAAGCAGATATTTCCAAATAACCCTGAATATATAACATCTGCAATACTACCCTTCCACTACAACCACCAGTGAAACCTCCTTGGGTTGCTCTCATAGACTACAAACTTGTATGCATTCTTGTTTAATACTTACTGAAATACTGCCTTTGGATTTATCTTTTAAGTGAGCCTGAACACCTCTACACCTGTACCATATTCTTTTGGTTCCAGTATAAATTGATATAATTAACAATCCTGTAACTGAGGGGTAGATTGAAAACTAGTTCTATAAATTACACTGTTATGATCACCATAAAGATGTGGTTAAAATGCTGCTGGTTGTTGGTCTCATTTATGCAAGTTAAGGAGATAAATCCCACTCAGATCTCTGGCCTAATAATTTTTTGTTGTTGTTTCTTTGAGGAGTTGAGGTATTTTGAACTCACAGATACTATGAAATAGGTAATTAGTATTTTTCCTGTTTGTTCCTATAAAGATCATAGCCAAAATATGGCCCAACTACCAGTTTTACTGGATATAAAAACATTTCTGTATCCCTATCAGTTGACCTTATGTCATTTGTTTATTTGCCACAATTTTCTCATTAAAAAGAGAAAAAACTATGACATGTATTTCTATAATCTGCTTCAAGACTCCTAAAGCAATGTAGGTTGTACTTTTTCAAAGGGAAAAATTACACATTTATAACATACATATTAAAGAGACTTAGTTTTAGATTTGGTCTCTTTACACTTCATTTTAGTAGTTCTATCGTCTTTTGCTTAACCCACAAATCCAGATTCTTGTCCTATGGCTTATTATCAGAAACTCTAGACCTACAGAACATTAAAGATCAAGTAAGACCTTACCACATTTGAAGAAGCATAGCTTCATGAAGGGATTAAATGAACCTCCATAACTCTCAAATAAACTCGTACTCATTGGACATTTCATCTTTGAGCAACAGTTCTACTGTGTGTGTGTGTGTGTGCATGCGCGCACATGCGCGCTGGACAAAAGCATTATTTTCTTTGGCATTTGAAACTTTGTAGCAATGAATTTCCTAGACCGGTTCAGTTTTTGTCTATTTAAATAATGCACAAGAATAAGGATGTAAAAGATCATAGTGATATAAAAGAAAAATTACATCAGACACGTTATAAAACAGCAAAGACGACTGCATTCAAGACTCATAATAGGGATCAAGACTATTGCACTAAAGGAGAAAGAATACACATAACTCTGCTGAAACAAAGGACAGGATTTTTAAATGCTGGGATAAACGAATGGAAAAATACTGGAAGACATTAAAGGGAAGGTTGGTCAAAGTGATTAGGCCATCCGTGCTTGCTAAATGATGTTTTCATTTTCAAACTTAGGGGTCTATCCTCCTATACAAACTGGGGTATAGAAGTATTATATCTTCTGGTGATCACAGGCATACCTCATTTTATTGTATTCTGCCTTATTGTGCTTCACAGATACTGTGTATTTTTACAGATTGAAAGTTTGTGGCAATCCTGCATTGAACACATCTGTTGACACCATCTTTTCAACAGTGTTTGTTCACTTTGTATCTGTGCCACATTTTGGTAATTCTCATAATATTATAAACTTTTCCATTGTTATTATACTTCTCATAGTGATCTGTGATGTTGCTATTGCAAAAAGATTAGGGCTTACCAAAGGCTTAGATAATGACTAGCATCTTTTAGCAATAAAGCATCCTTTAATTAAGATATATGCATTGCCTTTTTAGACATAATGCTGTTGCACATCTAATAGACTACAGTATAGTATAAATATAACTTTTGTATGCATGGTGAAACCCCCAAATTTATGTGTGTTGATTTATTTCAATATTCGCTTGGTTGTGGTGATGTGTAACTGAACCCACAGTGTCTCTGAGATGTGCCTACACATTTTAAAGGGATGGCTCCCAGGTCCTTGAGAAAGCCATTTCTAGCTTGTAGAACATTTACTTCTCAAAAAGGCAGAGAAGGAATCCACAATTGCAAGCTTTCTAAAGGTAAATACTCTAAGAACAGGGAGGCCAGAGGACTACAGTCAGGAAGAAAACTGTCTAAAGCTTAGACACACTGAAGGGAATGTTTAGTAGGTTCTGTAGATGGTATTGACACTCCAGCTTCTTACAAAGTGGGATAGGTAGGTAAGATAACTTTTTATAAGTTCTTTGTAAATACAGATATGTTTTATTTAGTCATTTAATATATCCAGGTTCTTTTCCTTGGTCATTAATGTGAAAAATGAAAGAATATTTAGTAATCATTAAATTATTATTTTAATTTAATTTTGATTTAAATTGAAATGTACATGGATCAAGTTGCAATTTTTTTTAATACTCAAGTGAATTTATCACATCTGTAGTTATATAATGATCATAACAATCCAATTTCACAGGATCAAGTTGCAATCTTTTGTGCAACAGGAAAACAAAAGTAAACAGTAATCTCTTGTTGCCAAACACATATAGCATATTGAAAGGTAGAAGATTAAGTAAAAACTCTTGTGATCTGCAGTTATTCAAAATAATTTATAAAAATCCTTTCTTTCTCAACAAAGATTGGCTTTACAACTACTGTTTGATGAAATTCAAATGAACTGGGATACTAGAGATGTGTCGTGACAATTGCAATGCTAGTGTGCAGAGTCAAAATTTATTTTCCTAAATCTTATATTTTTCCACTCATGGAAGTCAGTAGAAAAGAGATTTTCAAGAAAGTATAACATAAAGTGCTATGAAGTGCAAAATACAAGTGATATAAATATGGAGAAGAACTGGAAAATATTGTGTTAACTGAGTAAAAGATTATTGCTAACTTTGAAACTTCAGTGTTAGAATAGCACCAATGAAAACCAGTTTAGGAACTATCCAAGTGAATGAGTGCATGATGACTCAGGGAGGAAAGTAGTGTTTCACTATTTTTTTTTTTAAGAAAAATGCTACAGGAGTTCCAATCGTGGCTTATTGGAAACAAATCTGACTAGTATCCATGAGGATGCAGATTTGATACCCGGCCTCATTTGGTGGGTTAAGGATCCAGTGTTGCCTTGAGCTGTGGAATAGGTCACAGACACGTCTTGGATGTTACCGTGGCTGTGACTTAGGCCAGTGACTATAGCTCCAATTTGACCCCTAGCCTGGGAACATCCACATTCCCTGGATATGGCCCTAAAAAGACAAAAAAAAAAAAAACTACAAATAATTTGCAAGATTATTACAGTTAAAGAAAGTCTTCTAAATTTAGATGTGACCTAAACAACTCTCTAATCTGAGAGTAAATAGCATACGAAAGAGAAAATATTAAAATTTAAAGAGAAAGTGGATAATGGAAAGAATGCATGGCATCAGGGTACAGGGAGAGAGGCTGGTATAGGCAGGATCATTTTGGAAAGGAGGAAGTCTATAGCTTTTGAGACAGAAAATAAGGAAAGCAATAAGGAAAGAACAATTTTTAGTTTCCGTCTCATTATTTTCATCTGGTTTTCAGTACTACATCATAAATTCCATAAATATTAAGGATGTACTGTTTTCAAAAAGACTTCAAAAGAACTATGTTTAGCAGAGGGCTTCCTAAGCTGCAGTTTATGTTATAGCTGTTTCTAGTCCTAAGACTTTAAAAACTAGTAAAATATATAACTCACCCTAGATTCATTCTTTTTTTCTTGGTGAAGGATTATATTTAATTTGATAGAAAAGGTGAGCTCAAAACACTAATTTTTAAAGATGTGCTGATTATATTCTCCTATTCAAATAACCAGTGCTAAGACATTATACCATGTCAAATACCATTTCCATAGTAGCCATATTAAGTTCTATTTATGACATTATTTGAGCACTTTCATAATTTATAGCTAATGCATATTTTCTCCTTACTTAAGATAGGGCTGAAATAATAAGAACGGCAAAAGAATAATAATGAGAGTAATAATATTATTCTTGTCCACTTCATTATCCTCCTTTCAAGGAAGGGCTTATATTGAAAAGCAAAATTTATGCTCCCTAAATGTCTTTTTCTTACTTCAATTTCTACTCAAAATACTTATCTGCAGTATTGTTTTGAGCAAGGACATTTAAAAGACAATTAAAAATTCAACCATATTTGCTTAAACAATTTGAATGATTAACTTCAGTAGTTAGCTTTGAGTAAATTCACAAAATAAATAGTACCTTGATACTTCATAATTAAATAGAATCTCAACTTTCCTTTCAGCTTTAATTCTGCATTCAAATCATCAGGGGTGCTATTTTAATCTACTTTTAGGAAATGGGTTTAATGATTTTTTTTGTTTGTTTGTTCTTACACTATTAATGCACTTTCATTCAGACTATAGATTGGAGATCGGAGTTGTTAGATAAAGGGAGGTGAGTTTAAGAATACCAAATAGTATATAAGGAAAAAGACATTCCTACTCTTTTTATCTATCTTCCACAAGTTTTAATATTCTTATGTTAACACTTAAAATACTTTTTATAACAACATAAGGTATAAATAAATAGTATAATTTGCTCAAGCAACTGAGCTAGATTTAGTCTTCCTAGCTTACATCAATAATTGTCAGAGTTCTTGTCATGGCTCAGTGGTTAACAAATCCTACTAGGAACCACGAGGTTGCGGGTTCGATCCTTGGCCTTGCTAAGTGGGTTAATGATCCTGCATTGCCGTGAGCTGTGGTATAGGTTGCAGACTTGGCTTGGATCCTGTGTTGCTGTGGCTCTGTTGTAGGCCAGCAGCTGCAACTCTGATTCAACCCCTAGCCTAGGAACCTTCATGTGCCGTGGGAGCGGCCCAAGAAATGGCAAAAAAAAAAAAAATAAAATAAAATAAAAAATAAAAATTAATAAATAAAAAATTGTAATGGGGAAATAACAATAATAAAAATGTTTTTTAATTTAAAAAATTGCAAATTGTACAGAAATTAATATATTTAATTCCTTTGTTATATTATTTGCATATTTCAAAATGTGCATTACTAAGATAGAAACAAACTGATAATTCAATTTTAAGAAATTCAGGTTGTTTGGGAAAAGAAGGAGGCACACTGCTGCTAGTGCAGATAGATTTATTGGATGGCTTGGAAATATATTTTATAAATTCATTGTGCCATTAGACACATCTTAACAAAAAATCAAGATACTGTGCTGTCCTTTAGTTTTTTTACTTTTAAGTTTTATTTTCACTAGGGAGTTGTATCTTGTTTAATATTTTGTGATGCTTAGAAGGAAATGCCTAAAATATCAAGAAGTGAGTCTAATTTTACTGTCATTTCAATGATTTTCATCAACAAATAGATTCTCATACTTTATTTTGTAAGGTACTAGTCCTGAAAGATGTTCCACAAATAAAAGATTTTTTGTTAAGTATTATGAGCCCCTCTAGGAATATTGTAGTGTGGATGATAGCATATTCAAAGCTTTGAAAAGTTCTTCAGAGAAGCAAACTTTTTTTATATAGCGAATTCTCAAACTGTTATCTGTTCCCTGGCCAGGGATCAAACCCATGCCACAGCAGTAATGCCAGATCCTTTACCACTAGGCCACTGGGGAACTCCACACAGCCTGCTCTTTGTCTTTATCTGCATATGGTATTCTAGGAAGCCACAAGCCTAGATGTCTCCAAAGCCAGTGGTCTTTAGCTAAAGGATCAACTCAAGAAGTAATCTAATTTTAAATAATTGAAGTCTGCCTTGGAACTTTAGATGTTTGCAAGCAAAACCCCACTTTTCTCCCTAGGGAAAGTTCAGCAGCAAGTCCTACTTGGCTTTTCAGTGGCCTTGCTTTTATACACTGGTTTTATTCTCTTTGCAGAGCACTTCTGCAAATCTCAAAGTAGAGGGACTTCAGTGAGTGTGATTAGAATGTCCTGGCAAGTAACCTGTCAAAAGTGAATGTGGGCCAATTGCATTCAGTTCTCACAATATTGTGAAAGGGGCTATGGGTTATATTGCAATGTTTCTAAGCTGATTATCCGGAACAGAGGCTCAGCTTGATGCCAGTTCTTACGTGCATTGCCAGACTAAACAAGTACCTTCTGAGGTTCATCCATCACAATTTATGATACATTAAGCTAAAGCTAATGTTCTCTCAGGCTGGTGTTAGGGGATTTTCTATATTCAGGCTAAGAAATTGCATTTGGGGAAAGGGATTTCTCCTCTCTTTTTCTATAGAATTTTTTTTAGTTCTATAGAGTCTTGTTATGTCTATTGGACCCCTGTTATACTCTGGTACTAATCGTGGATTGACTTTAAGCATTTGAAATCTTAACTGGTAACAGGAAATGACTTTACATTAACATTGCATGAACTACTATAAATTGTTCACTGAAAAAGAGAGTGTTTAATTATAAATGAAGAAACCTGCTTCCCAGTTGATTAAACATATTAAACGCTTTATATTTTCAAAGCTCTACACTGTTGTTAATAAGCTATTTCTCACAATGAATCTCAGAGGGAGCCTAAAACTATCACCCTCCTATTTTTATAAATGATGCACTTGACCCATAAAAATTAGATCTCCCATATTGGACCACATAGAAATGAAAAACTAGAATTAGATTTCAAGCTCTCCATGTACCTGTGCCTAGTTAAACTATGTTCTTAGTTTTTTGAGCAGCCAAAGTAAATTAGAAAATTAAGTAAATTTAGCTGTCCTTTGTTACTATAAATGGGCATGCACACAAACACCCACACACACACTTTTTTATTTTTTTTAAATAGAATTTCTGTTCTGAATGCAAAACCAGGTATTTTGTTATGGAGTAACATAAAGCAAACTCAAAGAGATGTCTCTCCAGTTAAACGATCCATGACAATTATTCTGATATTCCTTAACTTTAGCTCACTTTCCAGACTGACTTGTCCCTCTCTCCCTTTTCAGAATCTGTCCTTTCAAAAGACTAATACAATTGACTTTGGCCAAATCCTGGTATTGTCTGATACTGAGATCAACAAATATTTGTAACAATGAGTTCATTCTTAAAAGCTCACTTGGTTATTTTGCTTTCTGTCAAAAATATAATTATATATCATATATTGTCTTATTTATTAATTGATTATTAGGTTTATAATATTTAATATTTTTACCTTGGATTTTAAATATTGTTTCCCATGAATAAAACGGTCTATGACATATATATATTGACTTTGTTTTTTATCAGTGGCTTTTGAATTGTTTAGTAGTTCAAATCTAATTTGTCTAATGAGTTTGCAGTTCTCTCAATATCAGTATCACTTTACTATGTCACTGTGCAGGGAACAGAGCTAGAAAACAATAGCTACCTAGTCAATAAATATTAATCACTGAAACTTCATAATTTTTTGTCATGTTTGTATATGACAAGCAACATATAACTTTAGTGAAATTTGTCCTAAATGTAACTCCATATACAAATATAAATTCATATAAACATATATAATTTTTATCTTTAAAAATTAGGAATTATCTGTTTCATTTTTTATTTGGGTTAAGGTGACAGAGTAAGGAAAAATTTTACCAAATGAAAGGAAACTCAAATTTTATGAGTGCTAACAAAAGTAAATGCTCCTTGACATACTATTTTTTTAGGTCTTTAAAAAATAGTAAAGAACATTCTATGATCTACTAATTTTCTTTGAACTATAGAACATCAATATATTTGAGTTATATGTGCACAGTATTACTAAATACAGTAACCAGATATGGACATTTTTCAGTGTAGTTCCTTTTCTAGACAAAGTGTGAACATGTATTCCAGTGTCCTATTAAAATATAAATATATGACTCTGTGTAATAGAATGTCATAACTTCTCCTGAGTTCATCCTAGAGTCATATACTGATAAAATTATGGCTGGGAATAAATAAGTTTCATAAGCTGCATTTTATTGTAGAAGATGTCACAAGCAATGATACAAGAATGTACGGTTTAAATATTTGTGTTTTGGTACTTTCATTAACACTGAAGCTTTGTGCATTTTCTAAACAGTATTTTGGAGGTTCTACTCTGATATTCAGACTTCTTCAAACTTATACATTTCATATCTATGCAGTAGGTGGTTTTTTTATACATAAGTATCATATGTATTAGGTGGATAAGTAAGACTATAATTTATGAGTACACAATTTGCCATACCTGATGGTCAAGATTATGTCTCTTTTATTCATCTCTTATTATGAGGTCCTTGCCTAGCATCCAGTCTTGAACAGGAGCTCTATAAATATTTCTTGAAAAAAAAATATGAAAACTAGTTTTGATATTCATTTGCCTTTCCTTATTAAGATGTAAACAAGAAAGCAGATGAAAATATTTAGGGTTGGAGAGTAAAGAAAATTAAAAAAATTTTTTTAAGATAAAAAATGTATCAATCTCTAGTGCATTCTTAAATCATTCTTCAGATTTCCATTACATGTCCTGGCCTTTATTGGACTAAGGAAAATTAAGTTAAATTCAGGAAAGCCTACCCAGAATGCAATTAGGAGGCCTCCAATTTCTGCAGGTCCCCCCATATCGACATCATTTTTCCCAGTGTCATCATATATTTAGGTTTAATAGGGAATGAGCGATATTTTATTCTGATGATTATGCTTTACTGCATATGATACATTTCATCATCTAGGAATGGTAATGTTACAGGAGAGGGGCACGAGTAGGATGTTGGAAAAGAGAAAACTGTGTGTATAAGACTATTGCTGCCATAAAAAGGAGAAAACTGTTTTCCATCTTGAATGTCATGGATCATTCAAAATTAAGAACTCAAGCCCTTAAGAAGCAGATAGATGCAGCTTCTTGTAGGTCATCATTATTGACTCAGGCAGTGAAAACTGAAGCACAGATTTCAGACCCAGAAAGCACTGCTGCTGGGATACAAACACAGTATGTTTTCCAAGCCATCTGCTAAAAGATTCTTTTGGTCATCTGATGAGATAGCCAGCAAGCAGTTTCTACTGGGAATATCTCTATGTGGTGCATTAGAACTGTCATAGTACATTTTTTGAAAAAAAAAAAAAGAAAAACGAAAATGCCTCATGCATATGAACTGACTAAATTCTTACCAAACTAACTTTGGCCAGCATGTAGATACAACCTTAGAAGAATTTTTTAACATGTGATTTGTACAGTATTTGAGTTATTTAGGGAGTTGTGCCATAATTAATGTATGGCATAGGGAAGAAATTGGGTTTAATGATCCATATCATCATTTTTAATTCTAATACCTAATGACTTTGTATAAACATATTTCATCATTTATTCAAACTTCAATGGCAACAATGTTTATCATATATAGACTTAAAGCATTTTTTATATTACTGGAAAATATTATCCAATTTATAAAAATCAGTTTTAGAGTCTCTAAGTGACATAGGTCTTTAGATTATTTCTGGATTACCTGAATGAGGTTTATTAATATGCACACTACCTGGAAATTGAAGAAATGTGTATACATTTTATTTTGATTTGCTTTATTTCAGCCCAGAGATGATTACCTAGAGTGAATGAATCCCTAACATTATGAAAGTAACACTAACTACTTATGGAATTTTTATGTTTTAGCATTAAAAAAAGGACGATTTTGGATCACACCAGATCCTTATCACAAAGATGACAACATCCAGATTGGGCGTGAGGTGAAAATATCTTGCCAAGTAGAAGCTGTTCCTTCTGAGGAGTTAACATTTAGTTGGTTTAAAAATGGTCGTCCATTAAGAAGTTCTGAGCGGATGGTTATTACCCAGACTGATCCAGATGTCTCCCCGGGAACGACAAACTTGGACATCATTGATTTAAAATTCACGGATTTTGGGACATACACATGTGTAGCATCTCTGAAGGGAGGAGGAATATCTGATATCAGTATTGATGTTAATATATCCAGCAGCACAGGTAAGAACCATATTTATGATGCCAAAGATGTTCACATTGGGAATAATTTCTTTATGTTTATTAGACAAAATAGTCATCAGTCAAGCTAAGAACATTCTTATTTTCAAAAAGCTTCCTGAAACCAAAATCCTTACATTCCAAATGCCCCCAAAATATTATGTTTATAGACATTGTTACTTCTGTTTTCATTAAGATTTACATGAGGCTTTACAGAAATAGTGCATTAAAATTAATAGTGTTGGCTATGATAGAAGCTTCTTGGTTAAATAGTATCATTTTTCTTAATTATTAATTAGGAATCCTCTATAGAGACTATAAGAATTAAAAGTTAAGTAGCAAATATCTAAAGTTTTAAAACAATTTTTAGAAATTGAAATAAAACAAAATATTTAGTTTTAAGAAGAAAATGCCAGGATAATTTAAGAGTATTCAGATTCAAATATAAGGTATATAAGAAGTGTATCTTTCACCAGTAAAAGCCATTGATGCAGATGTTAAAAATGTAACCAGATGCAACACTTTGAAGAACCTTGTGATAGAATCTCCTCCTGATGAGAATGGCTAAATATAAAAGTATACTGGATTAAAATTTCTCCTTTTAAGATTAAAGCCAAAAATATGTCATCAATTGTCTCTCAATGTAGGAGGACACATTAGCTTAATTCTTAGGATGTTTTAAAGTCTTGTGATTTTATGAACTGCAATCAGTATGCATCTGGAGAACTCCAACGTATCTTTATTTGTTTTGCCAGCTTGTTACCAGATTGAATTTTAATTTAGGATTTTTATATAATCCTAGGGTGAATAATATGTGTTGAAAACATACTGCACAAATGTAGATAGCAGACATACTCTTTTGAGGGAATTTAAATAGCCAGCTTCTCTTTTCCAGTCAGGAAGCTTTTTGACTCTTTTGTATGTTAACAGATTGACCTGTGATTTTGCGTTTTCTCATAATTCCAAACTGCAGTGTGCCCTTGACTGATTTTATTCCTTAAAGGATATAGTTCATACTTCAGGCTGACCAAATGTGCTTACTTTGCATCATTCTGCATTATTTCTAAGGGATATTCCGTTCTATCGGGATGAAAGATACTTGTGTTTGAATAGATAACATACTCTAGTTATCAAACACACAAAACACAGCAGTAACTATTTTTTTAAAAAAAAATCTAACCTGTACTTCAAAATTAGTGCCAGCCCGAGGAGATGGACTCATTTTAGGATATCTAAGGAAAGCTATTGATATAGTCAGTCAATCACCATTCATTTATGAATTTATTCAATCAGCAAATATCCACATGTGCTCTCTGGCAGCACATATACTAAAACACATATCCACTGAGTGCCTACATCAGTGTGCTAGGGGACATCTGAAATATTATATTTTCTGTAAAAGTAAGAACAGTTGTGTAAAATTCATGATCATGTATCCTTTTTTATGACGGATGTTTTCCAGACTTGGTCTACACTTAATTACAACTATTGCTTTGTTTGTTTAGTTGTTTGCCTGGTTTTATTTGCTTATTTCTTTTTTGGAACCATTGATACAAACTCATTTGAAAAGAATCAATGCTTCTATCTAAACAGACTTTTCTGATGGGGGCACAGTTCATATACTATTAAATTTAGACAAAAGAGAGAGCGGAGAATGGAGAGGAGCGAAGAGCATTGTATAATTATTCACAAAGTGAGTTCTAACATTCATTTTTATATACACTTGTTATAGAGCCTGTGTGAAACTATGTATTATAAATGACAAGCATTGATTCATGAAATTTCCAAAAATCTTAAAAGGAATATGCTAAAAGATGATTAGGAAAGCAGAAAATTCCCAAGAAATGCCTCAGTAATAAAATTGTAGTTGTAATAAAGTTTTCTAACTGTTATCAGTTTGTCTGGTTCCCAAAAGTGACAGGGCTCAAGATAAAGGAGGTATATTAAATCCTCTTCCAAAGTGCTGACCAATTCTGTCCCCTGCCCACCATAGACAGACTTGGTTATTGTCTGTCTCCTCCCTAGAGTGGAAGCTCTATGAAGTCTGAGATCTTGTTTGTGTTGTTCATTGTTGTAATCTCAGCGTCTGGAAAAATAAATGGCACCTAGAAGGTACTCAATACATAGTTATTAAATCCAAAAAATGAGCTAATTTTTGCACATAGCTTTCTTTTTAGGTTTTCTTTCCTCCCCCTGTTATTATCTCTACAAGATAGACATTTGGTATCTCTCTTTCCAAGCTTGTACTTCTCTACTGACTTAAAGAAAGTCATTTAAGGAGTTCCCATTGTGGCTTAGTAGGTTAAGAACCCAACATAGTGTTCGTGAGAATGCAGGTTCAGTCCCTAGCCTTGCTCATTGGGTTAAGGATCCTGCTTGCCACATAAATCATAGATGTAGCTTGGATCTGGGTGTTGCTGTGGCTGTGGTGTAGGCTGGCAATAGCAGCTCTGATTCAACCCTTAGCCCCAGAAACCTCCACATGTAGCAGGTTTGGCCCTAAAAAGGGGGAGAAAAAAAAAGACTCAGTCAATAAACTAGTTTATACTATCATTTAACATGTTATCACTCCCAGGAGCAAAACTGGCTCCATAATTTGTGGTATCCAGTGAACATTTTTTAAAGTGTGCCCCTTGTTCAGAACTTTAGAATAATTTCATGATGGTGATATAGAACATTAAACCAAGTGCAAGTGCAGGTCCCTTCTAAGGAGGGGTGCACAGGTGGCATGCTCATGGAACTGACCTGTGTAGGGGAAAGAGAGGTCTACAGAAGATGTTGTTTAACATAAAGAATAAGTCACTGAAGGAGATTACATATTCTATTTTCATGCTGAAATTGGATTTGATGTTTAATTTTGCTTACAGTTGAGTGGAATACCAGAGTGCAGTGTGAAGATCTATAGATTAGAGGTTGTATGCTTCTATTTGTATCAATAAAAATTATTTTTATCACCACACAGTAGAAGACTACAATTAAGGCAATGCTTTGATATGAAATATAGAGATATTACTGGGGATAGAGATTGAACAATCTGTAACAAAGAGGAAAATCTTGAACTATATTAATTCTGTGAACTAAATAAGATTCAGAGGAAATTCCCACAAATTGGATGAGTGAAGTAAAGAGAAGGAAACTACTGTAAAGAAATGAGTATGTGGGACCCTTTTAGATTCTTGTTTTTGCTGGTTTGAATTTAGAATTGGTCAAGTGGTTTTCTTATGTTTTCTTATGTAACATCTTATATATGTTAAATTTAAGCGGTTTTAGGGTGACATTTTGAATTTAAAATTAGAATATTTTGTTTATCATAGAAAATCTTACAGGGAATCTTCGTTACTGTGTTTTAAGAGACATACATGAAAACTTTAAGATGAAGATGAGGTACCACAAAGTACTTCTGCCTAATGGTTTGAAAACTGTTTCCTTAAATGACAGAACCACAACTCTAGATATGTTTTTATAGACTTTAAAATTGAAATACAAAATATCTCAGGTAAATCCTAGTTTATAGAATTATTAAAAAATTTGAAAGTTAATGATTTGATTTTTAAACAACTTAGAAGGGGGAAGCTACATACATTTTGGAGTTTGCCTTATGCAACTGATTGAATAATAAAAACTAAGATGTATGTGATAACAGATTATGTCTTCTTTTCCCATTAATTCAACATGAGAGAGATTTTTCCTGCTTGGTTCTGCAGACATGTAAATTGTTTTATTGTGAGCAGTTGTTGTTCTGTATGCCAATTTAATATTCAAGTTTCTTGCAGGTTATTTTATTATGTTATTGCTCTGTATCTGGCTCTGTGTCACATGGTGACAGACAAATGGCCTTGCCCTTAGGGAGCTTACAGTATAAGTTGTCACATTACTCAGTTGTCAGATGATTTAGAAATTAGACAGATTGTATAGTGGGATGGATGCTGTACTTGAAGTTTGATCGGACTTCCCAGGGAATTGTGAATACTTTTGTCAGTGTTACACAAGAAAATTTCACAGAAAAAATATTTGGCTTAAATATTGATGGAACTAGCATTGTGACAATGAAAAGATGGTACATTTGGCAAAGTATATAGGATGAACAAAGTCCCAGAAATAGTATGTGTTCTTCATTTCTTGCTTTTACTGTATTTTAATGTTAACTGATATTAATATAAGCATGTTTTATTGGTTTATTTCAATTTTATTATTATCATTAATGAAGCTTTATTTTACATGGCTAGATTACAGGTAACTTAAAAAATTGTAGTCAGCAGGTTAAGGATCTAGCATTGTCACAGCACTGCTCAGGATGCTCCTGTGGCACAGGTTCAGTCCCTGGCCCAGGAACTTCCACATGCCACAGGCACAGCCAAAAAAAAAAAGGAGAAAAAAATTGTAGTATCTGTTGTGAAGTTTTCAAAGAAAAATTTAAACATGCTGAAATTTTAGTTAATACAATTAAATCTTGTAAAGTAAAAATCCTTTACATACTTAGTAGAATATGCATGTAAATGTGAGCATACGATTTTGGCAAGAGTTAAAATCAAAACTTAAAACATTGTTACTTGTTTGTTATTCACTTATGTAAATATATGTTATAGTAGATTTAATTTCAGAGGGCTTGATGAAAAATATTCTATTGCTTCCTTCAGTATTGTTCTACATAAAGTCTTTTGGTGCTCTTTAGCTTGCATGTATTCCTTTGCATGACGTGAATACTTGCAAGTTTATAGTATACTAAGAAGCATCCTTATCATGCCTAGAAAATATAAACAATGAGCCTGGTGATCTGTAGAGTTCTGTAGTGAGACATCTGGTGGACAAACATAGCAGAAGATTCAATGCAAATTTGATGATTTTTTCCCTCCCTTATTAAAGTACAGGAACATTTTATATAGCAGAAAATGATGTGAGATTTAGAGGATTAAACCAGATGTGGCACAAGCATAGGTACACAGAGGAGGTGACACATTGAGAAAATTAGTTTGAAATTTTGGCTTCGCTGCTGACTACCTGACTAGTTAGTATAATTATGATAGTTAAGCATCTGTACAAGTATTCACATCTGTGAAGTGAAAGTTCTTGATAATGTATGACTATGGTACACAACTAATAAGAATAGTGAATTAACATGAGAACAAAAGACAAATGATTGTCACCCTAATTGGATTTGCTTCTTTGCCCTTTTCCAATTAAAGTGGAGTAAAAACTCATGAAATCTTGCAGATTAAAAATGAGATTTTTATAGAATAACTTCAATGAGTTATGTAAGAGGTCATTTTATTTATTTATTTATTTTTGTCTTTTGTCCTTTGGGCCGCACTCATGGCATATGGAAGTTCCCAGGCCAGGGGTCTAATTGGAGCTGTAGTTGCCGGCCTATGCTAGAGCCACAGCAATGCCAGATCTGAGCCGTGTCTGCAACCTATACCACAGGTCATGGCAACGCCAGATCCTTAAACCACTGAGCAAGGCCAGGGATCGAACCCGCAACCTCATGGTTCCTAGTTGGATTCATTTCCACTGCGCCATGATGGGAACTCCCAGAAGTCATTTTATATAAGAGGAAGTCATAAGTAAGACTAACATATGTACGACCAGGCAGTGATCCATGTAGTCAGAAGTTATATAATAGGTTCTTGATCTTTTGAACAGAGAAAAGTTCATTTTCTCCCTTGACTCCATAATTGTGAGATTCAACCCATGACCTCCAAATTCATGATGGAGAACAGAGGTCAGCTGTCTTTTTCTGTAAATGGTGTAATGGTAATTATTTTCAGCCTTGCAGGCTATATGGTTTCTGTTGCAGCTATTCTACTCTGTTACAGTAGTCAAGCTGCCACAGACAACAAAATGAATGGACACTGCTTTGTTTTATTGGAATGAAGTGTAGTGCCTATTAATTAAGAAATAAAATCCCAACAAAGCTGAACTCTATGAACTTGCTAGGAAAGTAGGTGAAACCGCATTTAACTGTTGTTTGTCTATCCAAACATTAATATATTTTCTAAGGATTGAGGCATAAATCTTATTTTTTTAAAAATTTCCCATTTATTTGTATACAGTTGACCTTTGAACAGCATGGGGGTTAGGGGTACTGACCCCTTAGCAGTATGAGATCAGAGTATAATGTTACAGTCAGGACTCCATTTTCAAGGTTCCTTCATATCTGAGGTTCTATATCCTCAGATTCAACCAACCCAGGATCACGTAGTACTATAGGACTTGTGTATTGAAAGCCCACACAGTGCACACCCATGTGGTTCAAGGGTCAACTGTGTTTTACTTGGGTTCCTTGTTCAACAGATCATTCTCTGCTAGGATGTCCAAGCTCTAGAATTGTGCTGAGATTACTTTGCAGTTGCTCAAGTTTCATTTCTAGCATAGAAGATTTTTATCCTGCTGCCTCTATTCTGGTTGTGAACTCTTTTATCTATTTTTTATCTCTGTTTCTATGTATATGTATTTAACTTTTGAATGGCTGAGGAAACAATAAAAAAAATTAAGAAAAGAGGAATACTATGAATTTTAGAGTCTCCTGGTTATGAAATAGTGTACTCTTCTGAAAAGATGATTGGCTGCTTTCCACATCAGCCTTAGGCATGACAGTTTCACACAGATTAATTCAGTCTTTAGTTGTTGAAGATTCCTCTCTCTTAGTTGACTTTGCATTTATTGGAAGGGGTATTATATCTGTCCCTAAGGAGAGTCAGAAAGAAGCATAGTGTTTTGAGCAGGGCATCAGTAGGGAAATTATCCCCCTAAAAAACATTGAATTATCTCTTCTACAGTCTTTCCCACTTTAGTTTCATAGGCATTGAAAAGGGCTCTTCACCTATGACATTGGGGCTGGAAATAAATGTGGCTAGCAGGTGTCTTTACTGTGTTTCTTAGACCCTTAAATTACTATTGTGCTTTTAATGAACTTTCCAGAGGAAAAATAAACTTCAAAATATTGTTTTTATTGACCATATACACGGAACATTCCTTACAAAATATTGGACTGTAGCATACACATAGAGAGAGCTAATTCCTTTCATTTCCACTATTTCAGTTGAGAATGGTATTAATATCAGCCTACATGGTAGGCAGAGTTATAAAATTTATATTTAGGTAAATAAAAGTTTACCAAGAATATTTTATGTTTAACATTGCCTATTACAAAATAGATTTTATTCCTTAAATTAAGTTTTTATATAAAAATTTATTTAATAATTTGGAGTTATTTCTTCTGCTTATTTATGTTAATCTGGCATTATTCTGTGGTGGATAGAAGTAAATACAACTATTTGGAAGTGTTGGGTGTGGTTAAGGGACTTGCCTGGATTCCATTTAAATGAGTATTCAAATTCTATTTTTAACATAATAAAAGAAAAATAGCAAAGTTTTCTGAAAATGGTTATACTCACACTAAAGTAAGTTTGAGAAATTGTCAGTTTTCCACATCAGATATTATTGTTTGTATTATTATTGTTGTTATCAGTTGGCTTCAGGTAGCACTGATGAAGATCACAGTGTTTGGAGCTAAAGTCCAGTTGCCTATTGATACCAATCATTCAAATAGTCCAAAGTCCATGCTTGAATATTTTCAGAGTAAAAATACTTCCAGAAGGCTTCCCGAAAGCCATATTAGAGTGTGTTAAATATTCCTGAAGAAAAACTGCTAAAATTACACAAAATAAAAATGTAAAGCTGTGTTAGATCAATGACAGCAGTTTACAGAGACATCCTGAAACTTCTGAAGTTTTCTGAATAAAAATAGAAAACCCACCACAAGAGATGAACACAGTATTTACAGCTTAAGTCATTGGTATTTTTCCTTCCATTTGGTATCTCTGACCTTTATTTCACAAGCTCTAAGCCATAAATAATCTGTTTTTAGAGGAGGGAGATTGCAGTTGGAAATTTAAATTTGAGAAACAAGGTTATCTGACAACACAAGTAGGAATAATGCATAGTGTTCTGATATGGCAAAGAGAAATTAAATAGTGATGTCATCCACAATTAAGGGATTAATTCATGAAATGTAGTGCACATTCAACCCCCCAAATATTTATTAAACAGCTGCTGTAGGAAAGGAGCTATAGGACAACAAGATCTAATACATAATGGATTTAATATCCCATACTCTTGAAAATTTTTGTTAATAGTATTTGCTTTATAAAGTATCAGAGTAAAATGAAAGTATACAGGATGAAATTATGAAATCTAGTCAGCAAGAGTTCCGTAGAGCAGGTGGCATCTGAGCTGGACTAGGAGTAAGGATTATGTGGCAATTGATGTTAGAAGAAATGAGTGTAACTAGACTCCTTTGCGCCATCAAGAATGACCACAGAATTTTATCAAGGGAGAAGTTGCTCAGACTGGTGTTTGGGAGATCCATTCACTGGATGAATCTGTAGGGTTCCAGAGAGGGACGGTTTGAGGAGGAATGGTGGAGAAATAGAGGGGACATTCAGGAGCATTCCAGAAGCTTCATAATCAGGAGTTGGGCAAAGAAAACTTTTCCTCTGTTTCCCCAACTGTGTAGACTTCTTTTGTGTTGTGCAGAGGTGTTCAGTGAGTTATTTAGCCATAATGTGAGAGAGAAGGCAGAAATATTTTATTAGGAATTAAGCGAAGGCAAGGTAGATATGCATTACTTTATGGAAGTGTCAGATGAGAGAGGAAAAATACAGAAGACTTAACTAGTAGAAAAAGCATGTCTCATTCATAAACTACATCTGGAAAGTCCGTTAACTACTTTATATCTTACATTACTTTTCTGTCCACCACAGCTTTAGGATTTTTTTTTTAAAGAAAGAGTTTGAAGAAAAGGAATGAGGAAAAAAAGGAACATAAGGAAGAAGTCTGCCTATTGGAGTGTGTATGGTGTGATGAGGGGAAACACTTATTCAGCTGAAGAGATTGAAAGGACTCAGATGAGGTGCTCTGGGACACTCACAACCTTATTAAGGGGCAGTTAAGTCAGTGACCAGTGCTTTTAAGTCAATTTGAGAGAGTGCCTGACTGACAGCAGGCAGCTTAGTGTAGAGCAGAGCCCTGAACTTGGGTCCAGGCCCAAATTTACCACTTAATAGCATTGTGACCTCGGGTCTGGCTAGACCTCAAAACGTTCCATCTTGTAGAATAAGGGGATCAGCTGGGTAACTGATTCCAAATGGTGTTCCAAAGTCAATGAGAGATTTAAAAATATTCTCAAGGGCTACTGAACTTCAGGCGGAAAGGAAGTAACAAGTTGATCATTTATCCTTTTTATTTCCCTTCAAACTTCATATAGAGCAAAACATATATCTTTTATATGTAGGACTTTTATCTAAGACTATATTTGGGTAAAGGATTCTGACTCAAGTTTACCAACTTATACACATGCACATGGTATTAAGCACAAATAGGCATTTATAACAAACCCACGGCAAATATAATAATGGAGAAAAGCTGAAACTCTTCCCACTAAAATATGGAACAAGACATGGATGCCCACTCTCACCACTTTTATTCAACATAGTATTGGAAGACCTAGCCACAGCAATCAGACAAACAAAAGAAATTAAAGGTATCCAAATTGGAAGAGAAAAGGTTAAATTGTCACTGTATACAAATGACATGATACTATATAGAGAAAACCCTAACGATTCAACCAAAAAACTGCTTGAACAAATCAACGAATTCAGCAAAGTAGCAGGATATAAGATTAACATTCAGAAATCAGTCGCATTTCTGTATACTAACAATGAAATATTTAAAAAGGAATACAAAAAGTCAATATCTTTTAAAATTGCACCCCCCAAAAATCAAATATTTGGGAATAAACCCTACCAAGAAGGTAAAAGAGTTATATGCCAAGAACTATAAAACATTAATCAAAGAAATTAAAGGGGATTCAAAGAAATGGAAAGATATTCCATACTCCTTGGTTGGAAAAATTAATATTGTAAAAATGGCCATTCTACCCAAAGCAATCTAAAGATTCAATACGACCCCTATCAAATTACCCATGACATTTTTCACAGAACTAGAACAAGCAATCCAAAAATTTATATGAAACCACATAAGACCCAGAATTGCCAAAGCAATTCTGAAGAACAAAAACCAAGGAAAATGCTTCATTATACCAGACTTCAAGCAGTATTACAAAGCCACAATAATCAAGACAGTGTGGTACTGGTACCAAAACAGACAGACCAGTGGAACAGAATAGAGAACCCAGAAATAAACCCAGACACCCATGGTCAACTAATCTTCAACAGAGGAGGCAAGAATATAAAATGCGAAAAAGTCTTTTCAGCAAGGGGTGCTGGGAAAACTGGACAGCTGCATGTAAATCAATGAAACTGCAACAAACCCTCACACCATGCATATAAATAAACTCAAAATGGCTTAAAGACTTAAACATAAGAGAAGACACCATCAAACTCCTCGAAGAGAACATAGGCAAAACATTCTCTAACATCACCCTTACAAATGTTTTCTCAGGTCAGTCTCCCAAGAGCAACAGAAATAAAAGCAAAAATACACCAATGGGACCTAATCAAACTGATAAGCTTTTGTACAGCAAAAGAAACCATTAAAAAAACCAAAAAGCAAAAAATAAATAAATAAAAACAAAACAAAACAAAACAAAAAAACAAACTTACAGAATGGGAGAAAATAGTTTCAAACATTGCCACTGACAAGGGCTTAATTCTAAAATATATAAACAACTTATACAACTTAACAGCAAAAAAGCCAATGACCCAGTTGAAAAATGGGCAAAAGACTTGAATAGACATTTCTCCAAAGAAGCTATACAGATGGGCAACAAGCCCATGGAAAAATGCTCAACATCCTTGATTATTAGAGAAATGCAAATCAAAACTACCAGGAGATACCACCTCACACGAGTCAGAATGGCCATAATTAATAAGTCCACAAATAACAAATGCTGTAGGGGGTGTGGAGAAAAGGGAACGCTCCTGCACTGTTGGTGGGAATGTATGCTGGAACAACCACTATGGAAAATGGTATGGAGGTACCATAGAAAACTATACATAGAACTTCCATATGACCTAGCAATCCCATGCTTGGTCATATATATCCAGACAAAACTTTCCTGAACAAGACACATGCACCCACATGTTCATTGCAGCTCTATTCACAATAGCCAAGACATGGAAACAACCCAAATGTCCATCAACAGATGATTGGATTAGGAAGAGGTGGTGTATATATCCACAATGGAATACTACTCATCCCTAAAAAAGAACAAAATAATACCATTTGAAGCAACCTGGATGGAACTAGAGACTCTTATAGTAAGTGAAGTATGTCAGAAAGAGAAAGATAAATACCATATTATATCACTTATATATTGAATCTAATATATGGCACAAATGAATCTTTCCACAGAAAACAAAATCATGGACTTGGAGAGTAGACTTGTGGTTGCCAACGTGGAGAGGGTGGGAGTGGGATGGACTGGGAATTTGGGGTTAATAGTGCAGACTATCGCCTTTGGAGTGGATAAGCAATGAGATCCTGCTGTGTAGCACTGGGAACTATATCTAGTCACTTATGATGGAGCATGATAATGTGAAAAAAATGGTGAACATGTATGTGTGAATGGGCCACCTTGCAGTACAGTAGAAAATTGACAGAATAGTGTAAACAAGCTATAATGGAAAAAAAAATAAAATCATTATAAAAAAATCCTGAACTACCTGTAAAAAAATAAAATAAACACAAATAGTCAAAAACCATTTGCTTAGATGAGTTCTTCCATCCCTCTCAAATTATATTATGATTCTATGATTCCAAAATATTATACCACAGTTCAGAATATGGTAATACCACATTTTGAGTGAGAGATGTTAGGTTAGAATGAGGGATTTTAGGAAAGCTTTGAGAAACAAATTTATTTGGGATTAGTTGTACCTGAGAGGTTGGTAAGACATCCTTGAATTTTTGTGAATTAGAAAATAGGGTTTGATAACTGACAGAAAGATCTGAAGTAAACCATGGAGTTCATAGCAATTGTATTAATTAGAAATGAATGAGCATAGCCAAGAAAAAACTATGAAGCAAAGACAAAAAAATATTCAAGGGCTTCGTGGGAAAAGCAGAAACCATGAGAAAATGAAAACAAGAATGGTCATTGGCAATCAAGGAAAAAGACCTCCTTGGTTTGTGTGAAAGAGGGGAATATCCAGTGGAAAACTTCCTGTATTTATAGCATCATTAGGGCCTTCAATACCTTTCATCAGCACGAAGAGGTATGTGAAAGATTATAGTTGTCTCAAGTACTTTAATATTTGTTGCACGGATCTTGATAGTGGAAGGGAACTCTTATTTTTCTTCAAGTGAAAGGATTGGGAATCAAAAGAGGAAGGGAGTGTAGAAAGAAGATAGAGAATGAGAGAGAGATTTACAGATAGTAACAATTATACTAATTCTCTTTTCAATTAGATCATTTAAAGAAGTGAGAAGGAATATATGAAACATTTTTAGTTGGCCTTGTCAGGAAGTTATAAGTTGTTTTGAAAAGTATAAATTGTATCAATATTTCTACTGCTTATTTTTGGGGAAATCATAAATGCAAAGATTAGCTGCATTAAATTCTCTATTTTCTATAATAGTTGAATAAACACTAATTATTTTTTGTATTAGAATTTCCTCACATAAAATTCAATCTATCTAATTATGGAAATTAGATTTAAATTTTTCTCCAACTTTCATCTTAAAATATCCAACACTTTTTTCCTCAACTACCAGAAAAAAGGTTGTACCTTCAAGCGATAGTTTAACAGTGGTTGATTAGCTATTGTCTAATACTGTGTCATGTGTTGAGGATTTTCTTCAGGTGGAAGAATTAAACACTTTTTCAAGTTCCCAGATTACACTGAGACAAGAGCAGGTCAATGAGAAATAGGAAAGCTCAAGTTACATTTTATACAGCCTTCATCCATTTAAAAATGCAGGCAATGGAGACATAGAAACGATTTGAGTTTTAAATGATTGAATAGAGATTCCTCTAACCTAATGAGAACTGAACACCATTAGTTACATAATTTGCACTTAAAAATATAATAAATATTTGGGGACTTTCCTCCCTGGTCTCACAGGGGATTAAGGATCCAGCATTGTCACTGCTGTGACTCAGGTCATTGCTGTAGCGTAGCTTTGATCCTCAGCCCTGGAACTTCCACATGCTACAGGCATGACCAAAAAAATTACAGTAACTGTCAATAATTTACTAGAGTTAAAGAATTATGAAAATTATACTCACTAACTGATGAAGAATAGATGTCTGCATCAAATTTATAGTTGAGAATGGAATGTAAATTAGGGTATATTATTTTTTAATTAAAGTATAGTTGATTTAGTGTTGCAGCAATTTCTGCTGTACAGCATAGTGATTCAGTCATACATGTATATATATTCTTTTTCTCATGCTATCTTCCATCATGTTCTCTACCAAGAGATTGGGTGTAGTTCCCTGTGCTGTACAGTAAGACCTCATTGATTATCCATTCTAAATGAACTAGTTTGCATGTACTAACCCCAAACTCCTGGTCAGGGTATGCAATTTAGAGCTACAATACCAAGACTCACTCTGGAACTTTTGACTAGAAGAGAATATAGAGGTGTGGGAAGTGGTATTAGATTCACTGCTGATATCATGATGATAATAATTGAGGGTTTTTTTTGTGTGTTTGTGTCTTTTTAGGGACCCCTGCAGCATGTGGAAAGTTCCCAGGCTAAGGGTTGAATCAGAAGTGTAGCTGCTGGCCTACAGCTACAGCACAGCCACAGCAACGTGGGATCTGAGAGGCATCTGCAACCTACACCATGGCAACGTTGGATCCTTAACCCACTGAGCAAGGCCAGGGATTGAAGCTGCTTCCTCATGGATGCTGGTCAGATTCTTTTCCACTCAGCCACGATGGAATCTCCAATACTTGAGATTTTTATGTCCGTAGACAACACTACAGAGTTACCATTATCAGTTGAAGAACAGAGAAACAAATAGAAAGTAGCTATGGAGGCTAGATCCATAGACTAATAGTTTGGTGACCATTTTGCTCTGTGTGATAGCAGAAGGTCTAGAATCCTAGATCTCTGGCATTAGAACAATTATTATAGTGATTTAACTTGTTTGCAGTGTCTAGCTTTCATTTTACAGTTTGGAATGTCTTAAAAATCAAAGCTGTTTAATCTTTCAATAGCTCTAAATAGAAGTTGGAACTACCACTAGTGCAAAGAACTTTCCCCCCAAATCTGCTTACAAATGAATACATTTTCATATTAAAAAGGCCTCATTAATTTTCAGAATTAATTTTTCATCCATCAGTGTGAGATATCAATGAGGTTAGAAAAGAGATTAAATAAATTTATGAAGTCATTACACTTGGGATGTTGGTAGCACAATTTGGAGATATGTATGAATTTGGAATATCTATTTTTAAATGAAAATAAAATGTTACTTGGACAGGTCCCCAGATACCTATTTTATAAAACATTTTGAAAATATTTCTAAATGTCTCAGGTATTGGTACCATTTTTAAATTCTGAGGACCTTTATAGATTACCTAGTACCTTCCATTTTATAGAAAAGGAAATGGGACCCCAAAGTTTAGGAACTTGTTTATTTCCTATAGCCACATCTGATTTAAGTTTACAATCCCAGATTCCAAGTCCAGTATAAGAGCTTATAGTATCTTACATTGAATGGATATTTCCATATACTTTCTCAGATAGCTCTGACATTCAGTTATACCCTTTGACAAGGGCCTTGTGTGAAAAGATCTCTGTAGGCAGGTACTAAAATACTCTAAAATGAATTCAGGTGACATTCTGGTTGGATTATATGACCATGTGTTCTGTTGATGGTGGGGCACAACACTTTCCCCTACTCTGAAAAAAACATTTCAAAGCAGGCTGTCAGGTCCCACTGCCCATCGCATACTCCTCTCACTAAAGTGGGGGCAAGGGCTTACTCTATTCTAACTTAAGCATGAAGATTGAGCAGTATTCATTTCACCTAAGAAGACCACTTTCAATGTTATGCTAGGTTAAAATCCTATAATGCAACTCAACATGGTGATACTTGCTTTGTCCTAGCTTCCAGAAAAAAGTGGACCCAGGATTTGTCTTTAACATGCTACGTTGTTTGTTTTTTTATATAATGATTTTTATTATTTTTCATTATAGCTGGTTTACAGTGTTCTGTCAATTTTCTACAGCACAGCAAGGTGACCCATTCACACATACATGTATAGATTCTTTTTTTCTCACATTATCATGCTCCATCATAAGTGATTAAATATAGTTCCCAGGGCTACACAGCAGAATCTCATTGCTTATCCATTCTGAAGGCAATTGTCTGCATCTATTAACCCCAAAATCCCAATCCATCCCACTCCCTTCCCCTCCCCCTTGGCAACCACAAGTCTATTCTCCAAGTCCATGCTTTTCTTTTCTGTAGGAAGTTTCATTTGTATAGCACTGGGAACTATATCTGGCCACTTATGATGGATCATAATAATGTGAGAAAAAAGAATGTATATATGTATGTGTGACAGGGCCACTTTGCTGTTCAGTAGAAAATTGACAGAACACTGTAAACCAGCTATAATGGAAAAAAATATCATTAAAATAAAAAAATAAAAAATAAACTAAATAAAATACAATAAAATGCTACCTTGGAGTTCCTGTCATGACTCAGTGGTTAATGAACCCAACTAGTATCCATGAGGACTTGGGTTTGATCCCTGGCTTCACTCAGTGGGTTAATGATCTGGCATTGCCGTGAGCTGTGGGTGTACATCACAGACCCCACTCAGATCCTGAGTTGGTGTGACTGTGACACAGGCCAGCAGCTATAGCTCTCATTCTACCCCTAGCCTGGGAACCTTCATAAACTGTAGGTGTGGCCCTAAAAATACAAAAGACCAAACAATAAAACAAAAAAATAAAATGCTACCTAACCATATCAGGAGGTGTGTACTCCCAAGTGGCATGATTTGCATTAACTAACCCTAGACTATGCATTAATACTTACAGTGCACAAGTGTAGATCACATTGTCTATAGTGAAATTTTTAAAAATTTTTACAGCATAACAAAAACAGAAAAATGTATGAATTGTAAACATGAAGCTTAAATAGTCTACACACATTTATAACCACACCCAATTTAAGAAGCAAAACACTGGTATATTCTGAAGCATTTCAAAATGTTGAACACAGGCCAATTCTGACTACAAAACCCAGATTCTTTATACAAAACAAATGGCTTCTCAATGG
Organism: Phacochoerus africanus; assembly: GCF_016906955.1. Taxonomy (NCBI): domain Eukaryota; kingdom Metazoa; phylum Chordata; class Mammalia; order Artiodactyla; family Suidae; genus Phacochoerus; species Phacochoerus africanus. The sequence continues at coordinate 179,208,011 of NC_062545.1, read as the reverse complement.
AATGAGCACAAGTAATGAGATTTCAGGCTCCAGAGATAAACTGTGAGAAATGTGTTTTTGATAAGGGAATCTATCTCAGAAAACCCAAGTCATATCCCGTCTGCCTTCTTACCTCTTTGACTAAGGAATTGGAGCCTAGGATGTTCTATCTGGTGAAAGTCAGCCTACGAGACAGCTTACATTCCAACTGAAAGCTTTAGAAAAGAGAAAAAGAAAATGATTTGCAAGGGAAGGGAAGAACTGAGGGCAACAGCCTCCTCTTGTGTACCTAAATAAATCAGGTAAATAAATCAGAATTTCCCATATTTTTGGGTACTTAAAGTAGTCTTAATAATACACTTAATTTTCAGGACACTTAAGACAAGCTTCTGTGAGTATGAAGTATATTGGTAATTTAAATATGTGAAGTAAAAGTAATAAAATGATAAGCAGTTTGAATGTCTGCACTCTAAAATGCATTTAGCTGAATTACAAACCATTGTAAATGAAACATAAGTAGTCCACTTTTACCAACACTATCTAACTAATACTTGTAAACAAAATATATTTAGTTGACATTTAAACAGAAATACCCTTGCTTTTGAATAAAATACAATGTAAAACCATATTAATAAAAATGCTACTGAATTCTGTTGACACACTTATTAGTTTGAAATAAGTTGTGTATCATTCCGATCAATGACAGTATATGAATTTTCATGTGGTTTTAAAATTAGGCCCAGATTTTTATTGTAGCATTCTATACTTCTACAGACTAACAGAATGGATCATAAAATGCAGTCACACATTTGTAGAATGTAGAATATTTGTTAATAAAATCTCCATGTGTTATAAGAAACCCTCCTCCTATTTTTTTAATTGACCAGTTATCTACTAATGGATCTGTTAATTAGACCTATTTTCTCAAAGAACATGTGGTCCTGATTTGTTGATGGAACACTGTGTTCACTGGTTTTTTCATTTTGCTCTTAACAAAGCCTGAAAGAGCCAGCTTCATTTTATGTCATAATGTTTATTAAAATGGTGGTAGTATCTATTTCCACAGGATTCAGTGGTACATAATCAGTAGTGTAATTAGAGAATTTGTAAACCACAGGCATTGTTCAGAGTGATCATTTTAAGAGGCCAAACAATGTCACATGGATTCTACAAGGAGACAAATGGCCTTTTATTATAGAAGTAAATTGATTCTCCTAGCCATTCAGCATTGAGGGGTTTACCACTGTGAGCAACAGTTGCTCTAGAAAGTAAAATACATTGTGGATTTCTTTAAAGTTGTGCTTTCATTAAGCACATTTGATATATAATTTATAGCTTGCCCTCCTTTTAATTTAGAATTCCTTCATCCACAGGAAAGTAATCACATAATTAACCCAATCAGACTGTTCCTTTTTATGTACTGGTCCCTGGTTTTCATGGCAACACCCTGACCTTTGTGAAAATGGACAGCTCTGACATTTTGTCATCCTCATAAGGGAGGAATAGATGTATTTAGGAATGTCCAAACCTCATTACTTCATAGAAATAAAATAAGAACTAGGAGATCTGTATTATGTGCCATTTTATGATACTATCCAAACACACAGATCAAATTAGTGTGTCTGATGGCAGAACTCTGCAGCCTTCTTTCTTTGGATGGCTTTGCAAGATGCCTCTGACTACTCAGACTGAAAAGGTTTATTCTTGTCCTTTCCAAAATGTTCTCTTCTTCAAATACTGTCCTCATATGAAATATACACATATCTCCAAGACAGCTGACAATGACAATGAGATATATAGATGCATAGATAGGTATATTAATGATAAAATATTTTATTGACCCTATGTATACCATTTTCAGTACTTGTGACAACACAGATATGAATAAAAAATCTTTGCTCTCATTGTAGAATATATGCAGAACAATAAAATATAGTCACAGATATAACCCTAATAAAAGACACTGAGGAGAAAACAATAACATATATTGAGAGTTTACTGTTATGCTAGACCTTGTGCTCAAAATTTTATATGCATTATAATGTTTAATTATTTTTAAAAAATGTGAAGTAGATACTCTTATGCTCACTTAGAGTAAACTGAAGGATACCAGTTAGAAAACTTTGCCAAGGTTATACAGCTAGTAAGTAGTAGAGCTAAAGTCTGAATCTAGGCTGCCGGGGCTGAGCCTTGCTCTTTACAAGTATATTGCACAACTTGAAGTACTTGAAGAATATCAGAAGACACTCTAATGTGCATTATGCTATTTTATCTTTAAATTCTCATTGAATTTCCCTTCTCATCAGCCTTATTTGCTGAGAAGAAAACAGGTTAGGACAACTCAAGATTGCACAACTAGCAAGTGGTTAGGCTTTGAGTCCAAGTCAGATTTCTAGTCATTTTGTACACTTAAAACCCTTCCAAACACATTGTCAATTTAAAAAGACCTCCTGATTTAAAAATGATTATGAACAGTTATCAGTTACTAAGAATACTCCATATTTATCCGTTTTCATGGTGCATAGCGTAATTTTTTAAAGTAGTGAATGGCCTAAATTATCTCTCTTGCATATTTACCTATTTAAGGTGTTCCAAAATGTATATTAAAATGAATTGGTAATAGCTTCAACCAAGGGCACAAATTTTCCTATATGTAGTTCTGCTTTTGTTACTCTTAAAATGTTAATTTAAGGGGTATTGCATTTATACACACATTTAAATGTATCTGGATAAATCATGGCACCATCTTTAAGAGTGAGTAGGCAAGAACACAAGTGTTTTGTGGAACATAGAATTTCAGTAATTTGGAAATCTCTGAGCTAGCTTTTAGGCTACAGGATTTTTTTTCCTACTTTTTACTTTTAGTTTGTGTAATCCATGTTTAGAATTTAGTATTCAAGTTTTAAAGTTGAAATCCCCAGTCAGTTGCTTATACACAAAATAACTCTATTATTAAAAAAAAAAAAGAAACAAAAATCACCCACAAACCAAACATGAAATAGAACTTGATTAACCACAGAGAGTTAGGTTGAGGAATCAGCCCCCTATTTCCCAGATATGGTCGTAGATTCATATCTTTTCATCAGATAACTTAATCAAATCTTGGTAATTAAATATCTTAGCACTTTATTTGATTTTGACTATTATAATATCTATCATATCTTAGTATAGATATTATATCATTTATTTACTATAATAATTAGTATACTGATATACTTAATGTTATATTTATGTAATATAATATATAATATTAATAATTATATTGAGTTAATGTAATATTATAAATATTATATCTATTATTACAGAAAAAAGCAAATCTTATTTTGCAGTCCATGTCCCTTCCAGCATTCTCAGTCTAATCCACATTCCTAGCCTGCTAAAATGTTAACAACATTTGAGTTACTAGCAAGCAGAATTGTCTTGGTCCTAATTTTTTTGCTTAATTGTCTCCATAAAAGCAAATTTTTCACGTGTGAGACTTTATGTATTTAGCCTGTGAACATCATTCATTTCTATATTTCAGCACATAAGAAACACAGTAAGTTGGGAAAGGGAGGTTAAACACAGAAAAGAAAGTATGCTTTCCTATTTTTTCCCCAAAATGTCAGCAGAAAATTGTCTTACTGATACAAATTTATATTAATGATTCTAGAAAATATTTTATTATAAGCTCAAATTAGAAAACCAAAATATGTGGTACTCATAACAGTTTGAGGTACTTGAAAAATAAACTTAAGCAAATGCTACATAAGCAATGCTAGCTTAAGGTCCCATTCACTTATCTGTTTATGAGGCAGCAAGAATAGAATCTGTATTCATTTGCAACTGGCCTTGTAGGTTTTGTAGCAGGGAAAATATGAATGCCACTCAGAGAATGATTTTCTGTTTTGTTCTTTCATCTTACACTTTGTGTTCCACTGAATCCCTCAGAGACTATTCTTGTGCCATAGCAACACCTGCTGGGAGAGGGAAGTTGGAACAGCCACAACTGTTTGCTGCCAAACCTGTTTTCCTAATTGAATGGCACTGCATGTCCTCCATCTTCTAATTCTGAACTCTCCAGAGTTGCTACCCTTCAGGATCCTGCTTCTCTCCATATGTTTCAGATAACTAATAATACCATTGTAATCAGATTTTCGATAAGTCTTTAAAAATAAGCCTTATGCATGTGTGTGCTTGCACGTGCGAATATGCACATTTCCCCTTAGAATTTCCAAATGCAAGTGCCATGGTATTTTAACCTCATGTTTGTTTTTAATGCATGCTTGCTTTCTGCTCTGCTGCTAGGTTTGTAAAACACTGTCAATCCTGTTGTATTAGCATCTCCTGGTTAATTATAGATGTCAGTAAAAACAAATGTGTGTATCAGTGCAAAAAAGGCAGTTTTGATTTACAGAGTATGATAAAAGATGTATTTAATGTTTATTCATATCATGGACAAAAACAGTAGACTTACCACATGGTATGATGACATTTAAAAATAAGTGCCTGTTTTATATATGATTTACCAACAAGACTATAAGTAATACAAGTCTCAGAGTTCTAGTCATGGTACAGCGGAAACGAATCTGACTAGGATCCATGAGGTTGCAGGTTCGATCCCTGGCCTCACTCAGTGGGTTAAGCATCTGGCGTTGCTGTGAGCTGTGGTGTAGGTCGCAGATGCGGCTTGGATCCAGCATTGCTGTGGCTGTGGCATAGCCACTGGTGGCTATAGCTCCGATTTGACCCCTTAGCCCTAGAACCTCCATATGCCACAGCTGCAGCCCTAAAAAGCAAAACACAACACAACAAAACAAAAAACAGATCTTAGAATATGGATCCATATGGAGGTTCTATTGTAGAACCAACTAGTCTTTTTTTTTTTTTTACTGATAATAGAGGAAAGCCATAGCATGGACAAACTACTCAATACTTCCAAATGCTTCCAATATTTTACCTCCATGTGTCATTACTGTGACCAAATTGAAATCTAGTATAAGAGGGAACATTGCGAAAACCTATTGTTTTTTTGTGTGTTTTTCAAATTAAAAATAGAAAGAGTTCATGTGTGAAAAATGATCTTGAAATTCATATACTTTATAATTAAGCCTTGGATAATCAAGAAGTGATTTATTCATCAATAGTTTTCTTGCTTTGGTTGCTTAGTAACATTGATTGGTGTTCCATCCATCAATCAAGAATGTATTAAGCACCACTGAAATACTTTAAAACATCAGTTGATGTGGGACCTATTTCTGAGGAAATATGTAAAACCTAATACTGACATCAGAATGTTTTAGCTACATTAAGGGAATGGACATTCTGTCAGGACATAGAATAAATCAGACACATGGTTATTCAGAGACATAGAGAATAAATAAAGGATACAGAAATCAGGAAAGACTTAAGGGAACAGAAAACTTAAATTGGGCCTCTGAAGAATGAATTATCATTGGATGGGTGTTATGACAGGAAAGCCCTTCCTGTAGAAAAAGAAGGAAGGCAAGGAGTAAGAATAAGCCCAGTGTTAAGCAGACCAAAAGGCCTGTCAAATTTGAATAGAGAGCTTTTCACAGAAGCACCATGGCTTAATAACAGGTAAAATGGAAAACAAGCAATGGGATTGAGACTTCTTCTAGAAAGAGGGAGCTACTATTTGAATGGTAGAATGATAGGATTTTTTAGAAATATTAATTCCAAAATGGTAAGGTTTTTTTAGGAGGAGAAAGAAATATTTGTCAATTAGTAACTTGTTTATAAAGGGGAGGAGAATTCAGAAGGAAGTGCAGCAGTGCAATATATTATTATGTTAACCAATGGCTCAGGGAAGTTCTGCATATTTTAAAACAACAACAACTGCAAAAATAATCTATGTGCTGCATTCACACAACTCACTATGTTATCTCTGTGTTTTTACAAAACAGGAAGTATCCATTGGCAACCTTTATTCCTTTCATGAGAAATGAGCTGTACAATGTCACTATCTTTCATAATATGGTGTACTAGTCATGGGTCTCTAAAAGAAAGCAAATATAAGCAAGTCTGTTACTATGTGAGGAGTCTTTACCATGATGGATTTCTTTTGTCCTCTTGAATATCTTCGTAGCACATCTTATTATATGTTTTAATTGACATAATATTGTTAAGAAAATTGGTCAAGTTTATTAGCTTAAAAAGTATTGTGGGAATTCCTGTTGTGGCTCAAGGGTAAAGAACCCAACTAGTATCCATGATGATGTGGATTTGATCCCCGGCCTCGCTCTTTAGTTGAAGATCCGGCATTGGCCTGAGCTGCAGCATAGGCCACAGAAGTGGCTTGGATCATGCATTGCTGTGGCTGTGGCTGTGGCTGGCAGCTGCAGCTTCAAATCAACCCCTAGCCTGGGAACTTCTATATACTGCACCTGTGGCCCTAAAAAGCAAACAAACAAACAAACAAAAATTGGAGATTTGGTTTAGAATTACTTTTAAGTTGAAGGGAATTCTCAAATTTGCCTTACGTTATATGAATATTTCCCAATGGCTACTTATTCTTACAAGATCCAGGTATTAAAGCAATTATTCAACATATTAATGTTGTGCTCATCAGATCAGCTATGGGCTACATGATAATTAGAACATTTCCACTATTAGTAAATGATGGTTTTAAATTATGTAGTAAGAATATTATTTTCATTTACATTGAAGATTCTTTCTTGAATGGAAGAGAATTGAGTGGAGTGACAAAAAGATGCTGACAATTTCACTGAATGGCTTATTTTACTTCTTCCATAGTCTGTTTTGGAAAGTTATCACTGATGTGCTGTTGATAATTGTCATGACTGCAAACTATTCAGTTCTTCCATATAAAATTACTTGTGATATTTCAAAACCCCCAAATCTGACAATAACAGTGTGTCTCATGCTTACAAGATTAATATGCAATATGTTTACACAAAAAAAGTTGAAAACTGCTGCTCAGACACTGAAGGAACACTCAAGTGTGATAGAACCTCTCTCCTTTAAAACTGTAGTTTGACATAAGGATGTTGCTAACCTTGGTGTTTCAGTCAGTAGATCATCAAGGTTGACACTTACATCAAGTCTATAGTAAATTTTTTTTTTTTTTTTTTCAGCTATTTCTTGGGCCGCTCCCGCGGCATATGGAGGTTCCCAGGCTAGGGGTCGAATCGGAGCTGTAGCCACCGGCCTACGCCAGAGCCACAGCAACGCGGGATCCGAGCTTCGTCTGCAACCTACACCACAGCTCATGGCAACACCGGATCGTTAACCCACTGAGCAAGGGCAGGGATCAAACCCGCAACCTCATGGTTCCTAGTCAGATTCGTTAACCACTGCGCCACGACGGGAACTCCTATAGTAAATTTTTTTTTACTTACCTGTTGTTTTTGAAGGTTAAAAAATATAATAAATTAGGTTGATTTGGATTAGTTAAATCTATAAATTCACTAGAGTCTTAACATTTTGCATGTGTTTATATAGACCTAGTCAGCATGAGAATTCTTGAATTCTGATTTCTGTGGTTCACTTTAATAAGCACAAAATATTTTTCGTCTTACTTATGTTTTAAATATACATTATACTTTCTACTTAATTTAATTAATTTATTTATTTACTCTTTGTCTTTTTAGGGCTGTACCTGAGACATATGGAAGTTCCTAGGTTAAGGGTTAAATTGGAGCTGCAGCTGCTGGCCTATGCCACAGCAACAGCAATGCCAGATCTGAGATGCATCTGCAACCAATACCATACCTCAAGGCAAAGCTGGATCTTTAATCCACTGAGCAAGGCCAGGGATCAAACCCACATCCTCATGGATACTAGTTGGGTTCGTTACCCCTGAGCCACTCCTAGACTTTCTACTTTAGAACATACATATGTGCTATAAACTACTTTTTCCCAAAAGTCAATGCAATTAAACTAGTGCTGTAGCTATTTTAGGATTCTTGAAAATATGTCTGGTTGTCTTTCTGGAAACAATTCTACTTATTACTTAGTCTATTATAATTTTTGTTTTAAAAGAAATATGTCTCTTACTTAAATATCTGCTATTAAAGTATCCTATACATATGTATGTATTTTAAACTAAAAGCATATTCTGATGTTTTTGTTTCACACAGCATGGTATTTTCTCATATATTTGAGAGGAAGTAACTTTCCCATATATTCTTTTGGGTAAAGAAAATATGCCGGCCATTTTCTGAGTAAAAACTAAAGATTAAATTTCCTCACCTTCCTTCCCAATGAAGGAATGAAAACATTTTTATTTTCTATACTTGCTTTCTTTTACAGTCTTGTGGTATAGTGGAAAAGTTGATAGAAAACCAGTTTGTACAAATTGCTTATTTATTTATTTACGTTTGGAATGAGAAATCTTGGTGCCACATCATATTTTTTTAAAGTTTCTGTTATTAAAACATCTGCTACATTAGCATTTCAGATAACACAAATTCAAGTAAGAGCGGGGTATAGACTTTATGTCAGAAAACATATCTTTGTGTTTTTACTAGGAACAACTTTTTTCTAGCAAATGTATTATGAATACATCTCACAAGGTGCAGACAGTTCAAAATGTTTAAGTTAATTTGACGATTTTGTTGTGAGACAATATTTTAAGAAAAGGTAATGTAGTTGATTAGTGAAAGGTCATAGAAAACATCATGACATAATTAAGTGGTGTGTCCTCAAATTGGCTCTTTTGTTTGTTTAATTTACAACTCATCTATCCCAAATCCTAATTTGAAAGGAAAAAAAAAAAAGGGAAAATTTATGAGTCCTTTCTGACTCTCTTAACTCTCATATACTTACACACATCTCCAGATCTGCTGCATCTGAAATCTATATTAAAAATATATTTTAGGGAGATTCTTCTAGTTGTATGTATTACAAATTGTAGAATTAGTACATATTGTTATTTATTATTTTTAAGGATGTTCATGACTTTTATCTATTATATTTATTTCTATTATATTCATAGCTTTTTACCCTTTTAGCTTCTTACCTTTCTTGCGCTCTCCTCCTATCTTTCCTACTCAATCATTTCATGACTTCCTATTCCCTGCCAACCAGGAAAGCAAGACACCAGGCTTTAGAGAGAGTAAGACATTCTGTGCCTTTAAGGAGCTGTCTGGGTAGGAATATAGACATGGGAGAAAATACAGGGCAAAGCCACAGGTACAGGTTAAATGGGCATACAGTGTAATATGTGGTCAAGAAGAGTGAGCAACCACCTCAGGATAAGTGTAGGAAAGTTATAAGTGGTGACTTAACTGAATCTTAAGACTCTGGCAGGCAGGGGGTACTAGAAGATAAGGGCCAGACTTGCAGAGCATAGGAAAGAACTGCCACGCCACTGAGGTTCACTAGTCAGTGAAACTGTAAGTGAATGAGTATTGTTGGAGTGAGTGATTCTAAAGGGGCATTTCTCAGACTATTGTTTGGACCAACATGTCTGGAGTGATTCACTTGTTGTTATTAAAAGTGGAGTTTTCATCAAATGAGCTTTGGAAAACAGGTTGCATTAACATTTCAAGTTTCTCTGGGCCTCTTAGAGTAATATGCATGGCACATACCATAGAAGAGTGAAAAATATAAAGAAAATGAAATTTACCAGTAATCCCACACTCAGAGAGAACCACTGTTAGTGTTTTGGTATAATTCCTTCTGGACTTTCTTTTCCTCTACATTTTCCCCCATGTAATTCTTGTTCTCTTCCCTAAATCAGTGCCCAGCTGCCTCACTATCTTAATTCATACATTTGGTATAAACATTTTTACCGAGTTTCTATTATGTGCAACATAGAGGGTGGGAAGCTGTGACTGTAAAAATGAATCATGTATATTCTCCCCTTTAAGAAGCTCTCTGTTAACATTTATTGGCATATGTCTTTTTTTATATAAAAATGTGACACAATACACACTGCTCAGCACCATGGTTTACTCACTTATTAACAGTGGTTGTAGCTATTCATACTATTCACTAGCATGCTTTTCTAGTTTAGAAATATAAATTCCTTTATGAATAAATGTGGGTCTATTACATCATCATTTCAGAGGGCTGCATAATAATCTTATATGTGACTGTACCATGATTTATTTAATAAATCTGTTTTCAGTTTGTTTTTTATTATTAAAGCAGTATTATGATGAGCATTTTCATTGAGGATTGTAGTTTTCATAGTGATGTGAACATACTTGTATTCATGATGATAAATCTTATGACAGGGAAGCAGGAGGCCCGTGAGAATAGGACTAGTGACAGAGAGACCTTTAGGACACTGTCACAAGAAGAAAAAATGATAACTTGTACTAAGAAATCTACCTGTAGTCATGAAAAAAAAAATAAGGAGCAGATATGAGAGATATTTTTGATAGAGAAACCAAAGTAGTTGGTTGGAAGTGATGAGTTAGAGGAAATGGTAAAACAAAGAAAAGCCTATGTTTTTTTATTAGCAGATTAAGTGTGCTGATAACTATCAACTAAGTCAAGAAATAAATAGTGCTTAAGTCTGGGGATTTGCAAGACTTTTGGAAAATAGAAGCAGACTGCCATCATTGACTGGAAGAGCCTTGGGGCAAAGTTAGAATTTGTATTATTAACATGCAAAACAAAGATATATGTAAGAACAAATAAGGTCTCCTGACAGAAAAAATTACAGTAATAATTCAGAGCATTCTAGAGAATGGAAAATTTAATGTGAACAGAGAGAAATCTAAAAACTTTGACAAGTTTTAAGGACTTCTTACCCAAGAAAGTTGCAAAGAAAGGGTTAACTCTGAAATCAAGTTTTAAGAAGCACCACAGAAAAGATGGAAAGAAAATAAATCATATTTTAATTAGGCTTTGGTATTTATTTTAAAAATGGGCAAACTTATTAAAAAATAAATTTGTAACTTTCCTAGATTAAAACTGAAGTTTACATTTCTATAATTTTGACTACGTAGGGAGAAAAGTTTATCTAACAAATGAATAACATACATGTCCAAGGCAGTTTTTGAACCATCTAGTGTGATAAACTTAAAAAATAAATCTAGTCAAGGATCTATTTTTGTTGCACTTGCCTAATGTAATGGATATTCATCTTTTTAAGTCAGAAAATGGATACTTTTATTAGCTCCACGTCTATCTTTAACTTTTTCCTGTTTGTTCTTATAGTCAGAACATTAATAACCTTGGAGCTGGTAAAGTATAAATTCTTAGTTTCAAAAATGAAGGAATTGATATGCAGGGTGTATAAGCCTGGCCAAAGTTAGGTGATTTGTTCTTGGAAAAGATGAGGATGGAAAATTTCAAATAAAACACTCTATTAAATAATCTTTTAATGTGTCATTTCTTTTATGTCACATAAAATTATCATAGTTTATATCTTTGGAGTGATATATCTTATAAGCAGTTTTGATATATATGGGAATTATTCTAATATAGGTAGATATATATATTTAAGATATGATGTAACATAGATAAGATAATTGCAGCATAAGTGTTATTTACCCTCTCACATTTCTGCCTTGACTCTTTTTTATTGTCCCTGAGACAGTAACCAAGAGATGGGCAGAAAACTGGTCCTATTTGTGCATAGATATAAAATAACCATGAGTGGGAGGAGAGGAGTCCAGCACTAACTCTAGTTATTCATTCCACTTACCATCATTTACTGACGGGGTCACATCTCTACATGGGCCACCTGCTATAAATCGGCTTCAATTCAAATTCTGTTCAAATCAACTCTTTTATTCTTAGTATTCTCATTTGTTAAACTTTGATATTAAATATTTTATCCTAGGATTGTCATGGGAATTAATGAAAATATAAAATCCCTAACTATGTATGCCTAGCACACAATAGGGACATAATTAATGTTAAATGCTGAGGTCATTGCTGTTCTCTGTCCTTTCTCGTGGAGGGTCAAATAAATACTGCAGCTTTTTTCCAGTCCTGTTATTATAAGATAATGCTTAGAATTGCATCATTCCCTGGTGGTTCACTTCAAAGAGAACAAATTATTTAACACTGAGTTGTTTGTATTTACAGGAATAAATTATTTAATCAAGTATGTTTCTAAGATGCAGCCATTTTTAAAACATATTTTGTTAATTGCCAATTCCTAGAAAACATAAATCTACTTCAGGAATGTAGTCATTAATGTTTCATATTTTCTAATTTCTAAGATGGTATGCATTATTTAACTAGTTTTGTGTTCAATTAGAAATAAACAAAGGAATTCAATGAAAAAGACATTTAAATAGCAAGATGATTCTCATATCACTTTGTACTTGAACTTATTTTTCTCTGTGTATAATAACAAAACAGTATTTCAACCTTAGTTAAAAAATGATTTTAAAATTAATTATGCTTGTTTCTGCTCCTGGGCACTGGAGCACAATAATGCTAGATAGGAAAGTAAAATCTTTGCCTTTTTGTCCATAGTAAGTATTGTTTCCAATAGGGGGATAGTATGACATTTATCACAAATACAGGATTTTTCATATATTTCCAGACATTCCTATTCTGCCATTGTAATTTAGCCCATGCTTTTTGATAGGTGTCCTATTGCATAAATACATTTGAATTCATATGTTTGTATGAGAAATAAGTCTTCCAGTGGAATAGGTGCTATTATTTGTAAGAAAACTCATTGAATAGTACTAGTCTCTTATTAATTCATGTTTTTTGCCAAACCCCAATATAAATATAATCCCAGCATAGTAAAGGAAATTCCTTAAAATCAACCTAATTTTCTCATAAATACCTTCAGTAAAATTAGAAATTAGCTTTACTTGAGAAAATTGAATTCTTGTATTATTGAAATATACTTTTGAAAACTCAAAATTAATTTTATAGGAATAGTGGCAACATCAAGACTAGATATTTACAGAGATCTCAAAGTGTCTTACAGTGAAATCATATGAAATTCAAATGTCAAAAATATTCAAAGTCCAAACAAGAGGAGTACAGTGGATTACCAGAGCGTGGCATTGTAGTTAGTTCTATTTCATCTCCTTAAAGGAGAAAACAAATCCTAAACCTTAGCAGTTTGGCAACAGTTTCTAAATCAAAGTGAGAACTTCTGATTTTATGTAAGAAGTGGTTCTTTCTCCCTCTCTTACTACCCACATCGCATTTACTGTACATGCTAAGTCTATAATATCTCTTATCCCTTTCTTATAGCATCCTTGGGTAAGGGATAACGGCATAGGAAGCAGAAGACTGAAAAGCTAAATCCTACCTCAGCAAGCAGAATCACTCTTCTGTGAAATGCAGATGTTAAAGACCCAGTTTAATGGCCTATAATGGCAAGTCATTGAGTAGATTGTTCTTATGTTGATCATTCTCGGTCCAATTTAATGCTTTATTGATTTTGCTAATGTATGAATACCTCATTTGAAAAAGTTCTATGAAAACAATTTAGAATTACTTTAAGTGAGGGTATGTGCCACTTATTCCCAAGGTCTCTATAATTTTTGTCATCTGAATTGTCAACACTTCTTCAAGCAGCAGAAATTGTTTCCTTATGATTTTCTGTGTTTGAATATACTTTACCAGTATATACTAACCTTGAAAAATTTTCTTTTTCCCATTTCAAGTTCCACCCAATCTGACTGTTCCACAGGAAAAATCACCTTTGGTCACCAGAGAAGGAGACACAATAGAATTGCAGTGTCAAGTAACTGGAAAACCTAAACCCATCATCCTTTGGTCAAGAGCGGATAAAGAAGTTGCAATGCCTGATGGGTCAATGCAAATGGAGAGTTATGATGGAACACTGAGGATTGTGAATGTATCTAGGGAAATGTCAGGAATGTACAGATGTCAGACCAGCCAGTACAATGGATTTAATGTGAAACCAAGAGAAGCCTTGGTGCAGCTCATTGTGCAGTGTAAGTAATTTTTTTTTCTACGTACTTCTATTGGCAAGGACAAGGGTAGAAAATGTGATTTTTAGAATTGGATTAGGATGCAGTATTTCTACATTATTGCTAACCAATTTAAACTATAATTTAATTTGCCTGTTACTTGAGCTAATAACACACTAATGGAAAAGAATTGTATTTGTGTGTGTGATGATTATGATGTTGTTATGTTGTTGGTTAAAGCCAAAGAATCAAAAAGCCCAATGGTTAAAAAATGGCCATGTGCAATGAAGCAAAATGGACACTGGAGTAATTATTATACTTATTGTAATACCCTTTTGTCTTTCATAGTTTTATGTTTCTGCTTCAACGATTACTTGCCCTTTGCCCAAATTATCCACCTGTTTCAAGGCATCCCTTTGCTAAAACTGTGGAGACCTAATCATAGAGATGCTGTTTTCATATCTGAAATTGTAAGAGTAGATTACATAATTATCTAGTAATATTGAGACAATTCACACAGATATTATGTGCTAAATTTTTTTTATATCACTTAATCTCCCAGCAAGCTTTTAACTTTTTTTTTTTTTTGTCTTTTTGCCATTTCTTGGGCCGCTCCCGCGGCATATGGACGTTTCCAGACTAGGGGTCGAATCAGAGCTGTAGCTGCCAGCCTACGCCAGAGCCAGAGCAATGCAGGATCCAAGCCGCATCTGCAACCTACACCACAGCTCAGGGCAACGCCAGATCGTTAACCCACTCAGCAAGGGCAGGGATCGAACCCGCAACCTCAAGGTTCCTAGTCAGATTCGTTAACCACTGCTCCATGACGGGAACTCCCACGTGCTAAATTTTTGCTTAACTTTCCTAACAGATAATTGTTTAATTGTGAGAGTTGAATATATTTGTAGCAGGTAACAATAATTCATTTATATATGAGGTGAGTTGGTGGTGTGAGGAGACAGATTCTGGGAGCTGCTTCCCTGTCCCCATCCCTATCCTTTAGAAACTCAGGTTTCAATATGCTGTTGGTCCTATAAATATGCAGAGTTATATTGGTCAAGTATCTTAGCTCGTTTCCAATTGACTACTAGTTTTTTTCTCCAAAGACTGCAGCTTTTACATGGCAAGTTCCATCCCACAGATCAATATTGTATTTTTCTTAACTGGCCTTTGCACTCATGATAATGGGTAGGAGGTCCACATGCAAACAGGTTTCAACAAAAAGCATTTAAAAAAATAAGTGTCTCCTCAATTCTCCAAAAAATAAAAGACACCTTCAAGTAACCACAGAAGAAGTTGATACAATTTGAAGCACTTCATTCTTGTTGGTAACTGCAGGATTTTAGGCTTCCTCCGAAGTTATGCCTGAAGCTTCAGTGTTCCCAAAGCTATTAGGGCAATTTGTTTTCACTCTGCTCGCACCTTCCTGGGGTAGCTGTGATACAAATAAAAGCCATGGAACCCACTGGCTCTAGGGAATTTTGAATTAAAAGTTCAAGAACTAGGATCTCCAATATACATAGAATATACTAACTTCTAGAATTCTGTTGGTGACTTAAATTTCCTTCCTTTTTTATTTATTTTTTTGACTTCCTAATAAGTTTCATAAATAATATTCACCATTAAGCACAAGGTTTTAAAATTCAATCCTATAATAGTGGATGAAGATAAATCCTGGCACAATTGTCCCTAGTGTCACAGGGTTGTAACTGACTGACAGATACCAATAGGCATAGGCAGAGCCTAGTTCACTTAATGTAGGAAGATCAGTACCCCCAGATGGCTTTGCAGAGCAGGAGATAAAATCTAACAGCACTTCCTCTCAGAGGCAAGCTTCCCTAGGCTGTGTAGGAAGTCTGCTGGATGCCAGCAGTTTTGCCAGATTCAGGTGAGGATGCTATCATGTTTTTCAAAAAGCTCCCTTTCATGTATTCCCAACTCTTCTGAAGAATCTGGTTATGTATCTGAACGCTTGCCAGGTACAAATAACTGGTAACAACTCCAGAATGTTTCTGAGTCAAACATTCATTTTCCAGACACTTAATCTCTGCTTGCAAGTCCAGCCTACAAGCCTACCTAAAGCTTATTCCTGTAATACTAGTGCAGAAATCCTGATATTTTTTAAATGTAAACATTTTGACTTTTATAGAGACTTCCTAAAAGTATGAAAATAATATGGTATTTGTGCTTAACTTGGATAGCCATGCTATATGTGAGAAGAATTCATATAAAATATATTATTTCATACACACATGCACACACATGGATTCATATATATGTGTATGAGTTTTTATCATCCTCAGCAATTAGTTACATCATTGCAGCTAATAAGCTATGCTTTATATGTTTTGTGTTCCCAGCACAACATATTTTACATTATAGCTATTCAGCAAATGTGTTGAGTAAACATGTTATGATAACAGATGGAATAAGAAGATATATGTATATACTCCATACATATTGCTTCTGCATAACTAGTTCTTACTATTTAGGTTTCAGGAGTATCTGAGGACTTGCATAACAGCTTGATAATCTGAAAATGTCCACGTGTATGAGGGGAGGAGATGTCAGTTATTGTCTTAAAAATATATTTTTCAGGACTTGAACTCTCACCTTAATTTATTAAGATCTCTTTTCTTAAAATATTTATTACATTACGAAATTCTAGGACAGTATATTTTACCCACCCCCAAGCTATGTATGTATATATATATACATTTATATATAATTTTATTTGTTTTGAAACATAAAAGAATGAAAAAGAGATAGTCATAACTAATAAGAAACAAACAAAAATGTGTCTCTAAGGCATATTTTTTCCTCATTTAGTTTTAGTTGTGTCCAGTTAAACAATAACCAATCAAAAGAATTAAAGGAGCAAAGAGGTAATGCTCTTTGTTCATCAACTTTTGATGAACATAGTTCATAGAGGCCTAAATGTAAATAGTATAAATGTTTTCATATGACATAAAAAATGGAACAGTCCACTTAGTTTAATGTTTGAAATCTCCAAATGAGATTTATTCCTAGGCAACATGTTAAAATTATAGAGCAAGTTATTTTATTAAAGCTTTTAAATTATTTACTAGTTCCAATTAATTTGCTTCTTCTCAAAATATGTAGATAGTGATTTAGTAAGTGAGAAGCCTAGAGGTATTTTATACTATTATATAGCCTATTAAGAGTAGCTTCATCACTGTAATGAAATGATTTAAATTATTACATTTTTGTACACATTGCTCATCCTTGAAAGCTGAAGGTTTGTTTTATAATAGTTTTAATTTCTACAATTGCCAATTACTACAGATGATATAGATCAGGATAGAAAGTTGCAAATATGAGATTTCAAAAAATAGTGGTTTAAAATTTATCTAAATTTAAAAAATTGCTAGATGAAATTACAAAGTATTTTGAAAGTTTTTAATGGCATACCTTTAAATACTCACCTACTATTTAATTTCATTCACATGTTTTTGAAACTGTATAATAATTCTTTTAATTTTCATGCTTACATTTATTGGAAGTAGTATTAGAATAGAGTCACTGAAAATTAAAATGTTATATAGGTTAATTGATTAATATAATTAAAAATTATAGTCTGTATTAGAGCTTATCAAACAAAACAGCATTAATAAAAGTGATTTTTAAATTTATCCAGTAGACTGCTGAACATTTCAATGTTGATTAAATGGAAATACTGTTGGAAGCACATATTCAAGTAGGCATATGAAATGATGAAACTAAAATATGCCCATTCCCCTACTAAAAGAAATTATTACCTTTCCTTATATTTATGTTATAGAAATGTACATATAACATACTGTGGTTTTAATTTCATAAAATATAACATTTTATTTGTTTATTTATTTATTTATATTTTATTTATTTATTTTTGGCTTTTTAGGGCTGCACTTGCAGCATATGGAAGTTCCCAGGCTAGGGGTTGAATCAGAGCTACAGCTTCCAGCCTACACCACAGCCATAGCAACATGGGATCTGAGCTGCGTTTTCAAACTGCAGTATAGCTCAGGGCGATGCTGGATCCTTAACACACTGAGCACGGCCAGAAATCGAACCTGCATCCTCGTGGACACTAGTCGGATTCGTTACCACTGAGCCACGACAGGAACTCCCTATAACATTTTAAGTGAAATGAATAGATTTCCTTGAAAATCATGTGAAGAAGATATATACTGCATTGGATGTCACTTTTATTACTAAAACTTTATTATCTACATGCATATTATATTATCTTAAAGATAAGGTATTTTTGTTATGATATACAATATACAATAAAAACCAAAAATAGTGTTAAAATGTATTAAGTAACCATTTTTCAGCTGTTTTCAAATGATATTTCATGCACCCTTTACTTACAATTTTTATTTTCCAAATAAAGTAATATTATGAAGGAAAACAAAACAAAGCTATTGAAAGATCTATATTCCTCACCTACTTCTAAAATAGGACCAAATTAGATGAAGTGGAAGGAGCCATCATTCAAACTTTTTTGTTTACTCCTTTTCTCAAGAAATTTAGTGAAGAGTATATGTTAATTAGTTTCAATCAAAATGAATGATCAATCAAAACAAAATATCATGGCCCTTATAAAGAAAAAGAAAATTAAACACAGATGGGAATGTAATGTAACTGATCTGCTAACTACTGCTACAAAAATTACTGAGTTATTTCCTGTAGTGCTGAGTTATATAGAATGACTTTATTGAGCAACTACAACTACTTTTAGGATGTTTTTTTAAAAGGCAAAAATGCTCTGAAAATACTGTGACAAGAGATTAATCTAAAACTGATGTAAAAGTCAAGGTAATGATTGATTAAATAGGAAACACAGGAGTAGTTTCACACAGGAAGATGTTAAAGGCTAGCCAAAGGAGTTTATAGGTGAATAGACAAGAATTTTGACTTAACCAGAACAATAAAATCCTCTAGCTCTGTGGCCTCAAATGCTCAACTTTCTCAAATGTATTCCCTATTTTGTATTAATTCCTCCCATCTCTTCTCAGCCTCATAGACATGGTAATTTGATATTGCTTTTGTAGCTGGACTTCTGTCCCTCCCTTCTCTTGTTTCCCACCAATCCCTCAACTCTTTTTCATCATTTAAGTCTTGCCTTAGTCCTATCTCTTTAGGGAGTCCCTTGGTGACCACGAAGGGCCATCCTTGATAGCCTTGTGAACACTGGCATTTAGTCTACACAATTTGGAATGTCAGAACTTCATTTTGAACATACACATTAGATGATATACTTCTTTCAAAATCACTGGATATTATTTCACTGTGTCTTCCTCAAAACGCTCTTGTAATGCTTGTAGAATTAGTTTGAGCAGCACAAAATGTTCTTGTAATTATTGTGTCGCCTCCACATCAAACTTTTATTATCTAATTGGATTCACTTCTTTTGCCAGAATGACTTGATTCAAATAGACTTGGTTTATTTCCCAAAAACAAATTCACACTCAAAAGTTGAAGACTAACCCTTGAGGTTATTCAAAAGACTACCTCAGAAACAGAAATGCTACTTTCAGTTTCTTTTCAACATATTTTAGATAATGACAGCGTAAGAGTGTACAATCACTGCTTCTAAAAGGATAATAATTTTGAAGACAGTATTCATTTGAAGATTTTTCCTTGACCCAGAGAATCATAGCTTTCATCATGTACTATTAAAAGATAAACTGAGACATATTGGAAAATTTTAAGCAAACCCTTAAACTCTTATTTGAGCAAAAATTGATTCTAATACAGCAGCACCAAACCAAAAGCAACAGGACCTTGTGGAGAATCTTTATAGAGAAAAGGTAGAAACAAAGTAAGGAAATTATTGATTGGCTGTCACTTAAAGCCTAGCTGGCTATTTGTGATTGGTTGTCCTTAGATTTCAATGTAATCTTGATCCTTTCACTAGCTTTGATTTTGGTTTGCTTGCACCTCAGTATAATTAATGGCCTCCTTTTAAAATTAATTTAATGCTATATATACATATGGCTCTTTGCAAATATCTCAATTTCTCTGAGCTTTAGTTTTCTATTTCCAAGAAAAAATATTTTCCATTTTTAATTAACATTTATTTGCAGTAGTTTTGCAGAGTAACTAGAACATTACTTACCATGCAGCACAAAATGGAAATTATGACTAACATTTTAATACATCAGTTCTGGTATATTTTAATATAAAGAATTAATGTTTAATCAACTGAACCTTGAGGCAGTGTTAATATTTTGAAAATATCAATATTTGTGCTATTTTCTCCTCTCCTACCTTCCCCTCCCAAGGTAGTTAAGAACTTTTCTTTAAAAAGAAGAAACAATAGCCTCATATTATGGTGTACAATTTAAATTGTTTAAAATAAACTGAAATTTTTATTTCAAGTTAGTATGTCATATGAGTATACTTCACCTCATTTTCCAGCAGACTTAATGAGGAATTATAATGGAACTGCCTTGAAAACAGACTTTTTTAAACATTTTATTGTTATGTTACTCCTGAATATTTGAAAATTGAATTTTTCAAGTGGATATGATATTTTGCAGAATCTTTAGGGTGAATTTACTTTAGCTGAACTGCTCCTGCCATCCTGGGTGATCCCCCTGCTCCCTGTTTCTCATTCTTTCAGAGAAAACAGCAAGACAGATAAAGGAAACTGTCAAAAGAGAGTAGAAACTCTCCAATTCTAAAGAGCTTCTCAATGTAGAACACAGACAACATGTCTTTACTGAGCCATGGAACACAAATTACCCGGAAGGAGGACTAGTCCATCAAGATATAGATTTTGTTAAGAAAATAAATGCATATTTTTCTTCCTAGTTCCATCTCTCCTTCTGTCTTAATGTAGATACAACCATAGTTTAATATTTAGAAAAAAGCTTTCATTAAAAGTTTTATTTTCAGCATCTATGTAAAGAAGTGAGATTTGAAGCAGAGATTTGACAGAATAATTAAAAGTATTGACAACCTAACTCAGACAAGTTTTTGTTTATTGATGTTGTCAACTAAGTACTTCTGTGAGCTGCTGTTGTGCATTCAAGAAGATGATTATAGCATTTCCATAATACTGAAAAGATCAGTTTCTCCCTTGAAAGCCTTCAGGTATGAGATTAAATTAAATGTATTTATTATTATAGTTGATTTACAGTGTTTCTTCAGTTTTTGTTGTACAGCAAAGTGACCCAGTCATACACTGTTCCCTGTGCTGTATGGTAGGACCCCATTTTGAATGAAGAAGGTTTATGCTACCTCTTTATATGGGGTCTTTGCCGCTCCTTCTCCCTTCCTCACTTTGTGGAAATAACATTCTCTAAGAGGTGAACATAAATATATTTGTAAATATCTATGTGTAACTACAAAATTTCTGTGCCTTTTAAGTCTTTCTTAGCCAAAAAAAAAAAAGGATTTATCTCTCATCCAAAATGAATACATTCTTCCCAAATATAGCTCTTAGGCATTTTCTAAATATTGTACTTTTCTCCTGTGAAAATAAAAAGGTAATAATAATAAATCATTGCAATAAATCCCAATAGAGGTTTACAATAATAATATATACCATGAACATGCTTTATCAGTTTATTTTATAAATATATCAACCATGAAATGCTTAGTTCAGAGGAAAATATAAGGTATGAAAAAGACGTGGGTCTCTGGTTAAGGGAGAAAAAAGCACAAGCCCTTTAGAAGCTAGGTAACAATGTAAGTCATGTCAGTCAATGTAATCAAATCAATCAGAGAGTCAGAAGTCTAGGTCAGTATGGTGAGAGGAAGACATGACTTCCTATCCCTCCAGCAGGAGAGGTGATTTACTGATGTTTAAACCATGTACAAGTGTTGTTCATAAAAAATTATCTTGCACGTTGTTGTTAGCAGTTTTATCTTTATCACTTGATTGATCCAATATCATATTTTAATATTTAATACCAGCCAAAGATTTTTTTTTTTGCATGTATCATATTATTCAGGGTTATAGTGTGTTAGTAACTTTTAACCTAGTAGTGAACTCTACTGAATAACCAAACAGAAGATCTTAGCTTCAACCACATTCAAACTCATGGTGTTACTATAGACATATATGGGATCAAAGTCACTTTGCAGATATAAGACAGGAACCACAGCTTGCTAGCATGCACTCCCATCCTCATTTCCGGGGACAGCTAAAAATTCTGAAAACATTTTTGATTGTCATATTTGGAGGAGGAGGGGTGGCACTGACATCTAGTGTGTAGAGGCCAGGGATGCTGCTCAAAGTTCTAAACACATAGACCTCCAAACAAGGAATTATTCTGCCCAAGACATAATTTTTTGGGAGTGTGTGGGGGGCTATCTTGTTAGTTTTAGGGGTTTTGGAGGTGTCCCTGGCCTCTAATCTTGAGATTCTAGCAGCATGTCCCTCCCTCATGTCATGATCATAAAAAATATCTCCAGACATCGCCAAAATTCCTCTGATGGGCCAGATTATCACAGGTTGAGAACCTCTGCTTAGATGATGCCTTATGTATAAGAAGACAGGATCTAGGTAATTTGGGGATGGCAATTCTGGGAAAATCCTCTGCCCCATAGGAATCAGTGTCTCTTGCAACAAAATTATAATTTCCAGAGTCCCTGAAGCCACAAGTGTCACTAAATACTCTAAGCTCAAATTTATTTCTTTGATACCAGATATTAACAGTCCTTTCAATCCAGAAACTATTTAACACAAAAATGTTACCTAAAATCATAGCTGACTTTCTTTTCTTGTCACAGAGATCAGAGATAAAATTTTAAAAGAAGGTAAGATTCTCAGGCAATAGGAAATTTTTTTTTTCATTCTTTTCAAATGCATCTACTCTCTTCATCTGTCTTGTTAAACTTTCTTAGTAATTATTTTGCTCTAGTATTTTTTTAGTATTATTTTGGTTGTAGTAATTATTTTTGTGTATGCTACACAAGTATGTTTCCAGTATACCTTACTTTTTCTTTTCTAAACTTGCTTTTTAACTCATTTTCTGTGTACTGCTGTGCTTATGTTCTTTCTCTGTTGGTCTTTGGCTTTGCATCTGGGTTTGGGAAGGAGTAGCATTATTTCATGCATGGACCATTTTGATCATCTTATGAATTCCTTTCTTCTGGCAAATGAGTATTTCCTTGAAGCCTTAAAGATTCTAGTAGGCAAAAGCAAAAGTCTCTCAAAAGGAAACTTTGAGACTTAAGTCGACCACGTACTGTGAATTTGAAAGAAATCCCCCTTCATTTCATACTTATTAGACTTATTTAAATGTGGAAATTACTCTTTGTTCTTAATTACAAACTATTTCCAAAGAGAAAGAACTAAAAAAATGTTCTTGAAAATTAATGAATATGTGGATTTTGTTCTTGAATACTGTTGCTCAATGAATTAAATATGGTGTTTTTTCCTGAGAAAGAGAATTATATAGCCTGAGTATCTTTCTTAAATTTCAGAGGAATTTAAATATACTAAATTAATTGGGGGATGAAAATATTCAAAGTTAAGCAGGAAATTGGAATATATTTAAGAAAAATGAGATAGTTTCTTATTAGTGCTTAAATTATCTGCATGGAAATGTATAGATGAAACAGCAGAAGTAAGCCGACAGTTCTTCAGTTGTTAGTTTCTTTCTACTTGTCAGTATCAGTATTTCCCCTTGTGATCCTAGTGTGATCTTCTTAAATATAAACTACTCTTTTGTGCATAATATAAGGTGATAAATATAGCACTTTATTGTTCAGTAAAAAAATATAAGTAATATGAGTATATGAAGCTTTTTCTCTAAGTTCTGACTCAAAACCCTAAGGTACAAATGTATAAATCAATCAATCACACATATGAATAGAGGTAGATGCATATTATGCAAATATTTAGAGAGATGTAAATACTTATGATACAATCTAACTCAGTGTTGGCTGCATGAAAAGGGCATGTTTATTGAGTAAACAGTCATTCTTGTTAATGCATTCTTGTTTTTCTTTTGTGATGCTGTACATGGTAGTTTGGGTCATATTTTTTCTTACTCTACACTCTTGGTTGGCACTGTATTAAAAATTATCAATGCTATGCTCATCTTCCCCACATTTGTATCCAAGACACTCAGCCAGCTTCTCTGAAATTTCAACTTAGCTTCCTTATGAATTCTAAAATCTAATGTGACCAAATTCAACTTATAATTATTCCCCTTAATTATTTTCTCCTCTTGAATTTCCTTTTCCTTCCTAAAAGTATCTCTCTCCTGTTACTAGTATTGGAGTCACCAATCTATATGTCCTTTTATTAGAGTCACCATTCTGTCTTTCTCTTTTCCCAGGATGCATTTTAAAATTAAAATATTGGATTCTGAAATTAAACATGTGGTTTAAATTCCAGCTTTGCTACTTTAACTATAGTTTCTCTCAATATTCGTGTTTCATGTCTGTCATGATGGAGATTTATTTTCATTCATTGTATCATAGATTTCTCTGAGGATTAAATTAGATGAAACCTGAGAAGTGGTTACCCCAGTGTTTGACACATAGGTAGTACTTTCTAAATGTTAGCTCTTATTTCTCAAAACATTCTCTGAATTCATTCCTGCCTTTCCAGTGCCTTGCTGTTTTCAAAGGGAGGCCCTTTTATCTCCTGCAATAAATTCCTGCTCTTTTTCCCCACCTCTGATCTTCCCTTTCCTCTCAGAACATTGCTATCAGATGAATGTTTTTTTTATGAGCAGGAACAGTTTCAGGTGAAAGTGACAGAAAATTTTTGTCTGACTATCACAGGCAAGAAAGTTTAGTGGGTTCCAAGAGCTTAAATGTTGCCTTCTTCTCAACCATCAGCTCAGTTCTCTTTATAATGCTTTATTTAGTGGTTCTCATTATTTCTAACTATATCTGGAAAAAACAAAACAAAACAAAAACAAAACTTGCTCTCTTTTGCCTCTCACCAAGGATTAACTCCAATGGGACATAATTTGTTTGGCTTGTATAACCAAGCCAAATTCATGAAATGGCATCAATGCAAGCATTGATTGTTCTCTCTCTGTTTGAAAACTCTGTATAACTTACTCGTTACCTATGATTCAAAGTTCAGATTCCTGAGTTGGGAAACAAGATCCTTCACCTTTCTCTGAGATCATATAACTATTACAGTCAAGGTGAACAGTTTGTTATCCCATGCACTTTTCAACTTGATGCTTTTTGAAATTTCATTTTCTTTGTTATAAATATCCTTAGAGTCAGCCCTCTGAACCCACTCTTTAACATCTTTAAAGCAACAGTCAACTGCTTTTTTTTCTAATGGTACCCTCTGAAACCTCCAGCTATGTATAATATTTTTATCCTCTAAATCTGCACCTTTTTTCTATTCTTAGTAATGTCAACCTTGTATCTCCCAAGTGATATATGTACCTATATATCTATAGATGTAAAATATGTATCTTTATCTATATATTACAATATAAGATACATAGATTATAAATCTATATACATCTCTATTCTCTCTCCCTTTCTCCCTCTTTCTCATTAGAGTGTAAGCTCTTCCCTTCATGAGTCATAATTGTTTCTTTCAAAAGAGCCTAGATCAGTAAATGCATTAATTAAGGAATATTTGAAATATGTACTCCTGACTTTGGCTATGTTTTTCCGTTCTAGTTTTGTTAATGAAAATATAACACTGCATACAGGTTTTACTGTAACTATGAATATAGGTACACTCTGGAAGAAGGAAGAAATAGGAGACTATACATTATAGGATAGATTTCAAATCTGGCCTGTGTTCTAATTCTAGCAGTGACATTTTAAACTGTGTGACTTGGATTATTCTCTACCACCAATTTATTTATACAAATGTAGAACTTAGTAAGATGATCTCTTAATAATCTTGAAATTTTAAATTGTTACTAACAAACCATTACAATTAAGGCATATATCATAGAAAACACATATTCTAGTAATCATTTCTGGAATCTCCTAGAAACTATACATGTGAATTATAAAGAAGACTTTATAATAACAAGGATCACTAGGTACAATACTGGATTCATATCCTAGTCCAAATATTATGCCTACAAATATGCGTTATTTAGCAATTACTTATTTAATG
Organism: Phacochoerus africanus; assembly: GCF_016906955.1. Taxonomy (NCBI): domain Eukaryota; kingdom Metazoa; phylum Chordata; class Mammalia; order Artiodactyla; family Suidae; genus Phacochoerus; species Phacochoerus africanus. Next base: position 179,182,118 of record NC_062545.1, on the reverse strand, counting down.
GTAGATTTAACTGTGGATTTATTTTCTGGTATGTTCTTAAAAAATATCACCAGAATATTTGGTAAATCGGCTTAATTTATTTTATTTTTATGTGTATGTCTGTTGCTATGTTGCAGCTTATCTGTAAAGAAGGTAAATTTTACAAAGTAAAAAGATATGGTAGCTTGGAAATTAGTACTTCCCTCCCAAAAGCCATTTCCTGTCAAGTGCCTAATTTTAAAATTAGAATACCTGTTTGGTTTAGCAAGTGTATTTTTTGGAAAGTTCCTGAGTATCTTTTAATAGAGCAATCTGTTAAAAAGAAGTTCTACTTCCAGCATTTTAAGTACATCAGTTCATTTGGGTTAAAAAAAAAAAAGTCTACTTTATTCAGCATACATATTTTATTTGTCTAGATTTGAGAAACATTTTTTTTTAAATTTCAAATACTTTTATTATAAGATTTTCTTTTTTTATTTTATTTTCCCACTGTACAGCAAGGGGATCAAGTTATCCTTACATGTATACATTACAATTTCATTTTTTTCCCCAGCCTTTCTTCTGTTGCAACATGAGTATCTAGACAAAGTTCTCAATGCTACTCAGCAGGATCTCCTTGTAAATCTACTCTAAGTTGTGTCTGATAAACCCAAGCTCCTGATCCCTCCCACTCCCTCCCTCTCCCATCAGGCAGCCACAAGTCTTTTGTCCAAGTCCATGATTTTCTTTTCTGAGGAGATGTTCATTTGTGCTGGATAGTAGATTCCAGTTATGAGTGATATCATATGGTATTTGTCTTTGTCTTTCTGGCTCATTTCACTCAGTATGAGATTCTCTAGTTCCATCCATGTTGCTGCAAATGGCATTATGTCATTCTTCTTTATGGCTGAGTAGTATTCCATTGTGTATATATACCACTTCTTCCGAATCCAATCATCTGTGGATGGACATTTGGGTAGTTTCCATGTCCTGGCTGTTGTGAATAGTGCTGCAACGAACATGCGGGTGCATGTGTCTCTTTTAAGTAGAGTTTTGTCTGGATAGATGCCCAAGAGTGGGATTGTGGGGTCATATGGTAGTTCTATGTATAGATTTCTAAGGTATCTCCAAACTGTTCTCCATAGTGGCTGTATCAGTTTACATTCCCACCAACAGTGCAGGAGGATTCCCTTTTCTCCACAGCCCCTCTAGCACTTGTTATTTGTGGATTTATTAATGATGGCCATTCTGACTGGTGTGAGGTGGTATCTCATGGTAGGTTTGATTTGCATTTGAGAAATATTTTAATTGTAATGGCCATTTTGACCTCAGGCTACACCCAAAATAATATGTAATATATCCTCATGTGACAATACTACAAAGGATATGTTTCCTCCAATAGTTTTGAGAAAACATGGTTATTTTAGGCAACTTTGTAAGCTCTTACCTTCAGAAAGTTTGTCTGTGTGTCTGTCTCTCTCTTCCTCCCCTTGTCACTTACTGTTCCGTCTTTTAGGTGATTATAATTTGAGCCTATTTCTCCTTGTTAGAAGATGGAACATATTTTGCCACTGTCTGTTTTAAATAATCAGACTGGTTTTCTCTAGAATTCTACATGAGAAATTACTGATCTTTTCCTTATTTCATGTTCCTGAAAATGAGTACCAGGCTATCGCTGATATGGAGTACACATGTTCCCAATTTATGACTTGACTGTAATTCTTGGGCTTTGACATTTGATGACTAAATAAATCAATGTTTCTTAAGAATCATATTTGACTTTACAACCCTTAACTCTAGCTTCCTATGGTTTAATATTTTCATATTTTAATTAGTTCATCTACAGAATTAATATTTTTGCATTTATTTTGTGATTGTTAGAACCCCTTAGATGAAAAAAAACAGATTTGATTATCTGCCTATTCATACATGCTCTTTGTTGACACTTGATCTCAAAGTACCAGTACCTTGAATTTTTAGCGTTTAGCTGAAAATTTGGGGTCAGCCTCTCCATAGAATTCAAATAAAGTATTTGTATTCACCTGAATATACTAAAACTAATAGGAATAGAAATATACACTTTCCCTTTACCAAAAGTGATGCTATATAAGAGTTTCCTTGTTGCACAGCAGGTTAAGGATCTGGCAATGTCACCAGGACTCAGGTTGCTTCTATAGCATGGGTTTGATCCCTGCCCTTGGAACTTTCTCATGCTGCAGGCACAGCCAGACAACAAACAAAAAAACCTCACTAATGCTATTCAGTGTAGATAAATGATATTTTTTCAAAATGTTTCATCTCTTTTTTTCTTACCTTTTAGGGCTGCACCTATGGCATATGAAATTTCCCAGGCTAGGGGTTGAATCAGAGCTGCAGCTGCCAGCCTACACCACTGCTACAGTGACACAGAATCTGAGCCGTGTCTGTGACCTACACCACAGCTCAGGGTAATGCTGGATCCTTAACCCACTGAATGAGGCCAGTGATTGTAACTACATCTTCATGGATACTAGTCAGCTTCCTTACTGCTGAGCCACAAAGGGAACTCCTGAAAATGTTTCATCTCTTTTACCAAGTAAATATCTGACTTCATTTTCCATACAAAATGTTGATTGTCCCAAATCCCTTTATACATTGTTAAAACAAAAATGACAAGATAATAACAATGAACTGACTTAAAAATAAAGCCAAATTACAACGAACATTTACTCTTAGTGTATCTTTTATGCTTCATTACAATTGTTTCATATACTTCTTTTTTCCTCTGTTTTGCTGAAAACAAGGACTGTTCTTCCTACATTATAAACTCAAAACATTGGCATTGTTTTGACTCCTGTTAGTTATGTTTAATTTATTGCTAAATGCTTCATTCTTTTCCAAGGTAATGAAACTATTTCTCTTATTCTTGTTTTCACTTTAATCATTATTCAAATGGGAAAGCTTTAATCAATTTGGTCAATAAATAATTACTGATTACCTGTCAATTTTTGTGCTAGACTAAGGAAAATTCAAAAAAGAAAGAAAAGTAGTCTGTATACCAGGTAAGGTAATATGATGTGGAATCAGACAAAAACTTTTAATTTAAGTTATATAACAGGTACCATATAAGCACTGAAGAGGGGGTGGTGGTAGCTAATTATGCCTTGTCCTGAAAGCCACATATGTTCAGTGTATATTTTTACATTTGAATTTACAAATATTGATAGATATAAATATGAACTATAAAAAGATTTATTTCAACTCCCTCACTTCATTTTGATTCTCTCAACATAAACTTTAATAAATGACTTGCGCACTACAATTAATTATGTGCTATTTCCTACCCTGCCTCCCTAATATCCTAACAGTTCCTGGGGTTCTTAATTCTGTGACTCTCTTACTCTAGATTCCTCCTGTGTTCTTGATATTCCTTCCACATTCATCCCTTCCTTAGCAAGTTATAATTTCCCCCTCACATAATTTCATTTATTGGACATAATCTCTCTTCATAAGTTCCCTAAAGCAGTGTTAATCTAAGGTTGAGAGGCAGAATGGATTTCTGAAGCTTTCCAGAAACTAGGAGACAAGGTTGAATGAATCGTTAGAGTTCCAGATAACCATCATCAACATTTTCCTCTGTGAGCAATCACTCTCAGGTTGGTGTTTTCCTTAATTCCCTTCTAGGTGACGTCTTTACTTTCTAACCCTGAGCCATTAATAGAAGGCACAGCTCATAAGTATCTTACTTATTATGTAATTTTGTCTTTTTCATGATGATGCCCTCCTCTTTGGACTCTTCTCTTTAGTAAAGATGTTTCTTAAGAAAAGAATGCTCATTACCGCAGGATAATAGTACAGAATAGCATAGAACATAGTCATGTTGGACTTTAAAACAGCATAAATTTTGCTTTTTTTCACTGCGTGTTGTATGAATACATGTTTCCATGTATACTGGTGTGTTTGCACATATTTGTATGTGTGTGATAGAACACATATTGCAGATAGAATAGGCAGGGTTCACAGGGAAAAGAACATAGAGTAATAAATACCACAGGTATTGAATCAAACATTCGACATAGTGACAAAAAAGGGTAGTACCAAAGCAAACTCCACATTTTGCTTGGGAGTTGACTTTAACAGTTTGACAACATGTAGGTTCTATTTCATTCATGTGTTTTAAAGATCATTATAAGTGATATTGAAATCTAAAGAACACAATACAGTAATGTTAATCCATTTATGTAGAATCTGTCCCTTAAAATTTGAGAGCATGTATTTCCCAAATATCAGAACAGAAAAGCAGGACTTAACTCTCTAATAAATGAAAACAAAAAATTATTGTATTTTTCAGCTTTATGTGGAATTTTAAAACCGTTTTCTTAAGGAATCATGTGAATATTTTCTTGTCTTTTCTTTTGCCAAAGACCACCATTTCAGAGTTCCCTCTGTGGTGCATTGGTCTAAGAACCTGACTGCAGTGGCTCAGGTCACTGTGGAGATGTGGTTCAATCCCCAGCCTGATGCACTGGATTAAAGGATAAGGTGTTGCCATAGCTGTGGTGTAGGTTGCAGCTGTGGCTCAGATTTAATCCCTAGCCCAGGAAACTTCCACATGCCATGGGTGTAGTCTTTAAAAAAAAAAAAAAAGAATTCACAATTTTGTATCCTCCATTCCATTTTAGATTGAAATCCCTTCTCACTTTTTCCCCCAAATGTTGAAGATTGCATGTATGTAATGAAAGCTAGAGCTCCGATATTAGGATTTGGTTAAATCCTAAAACTCTGTCATGTTTCTTTCTCTGCTTCCTCAGTTCTTTTTGTATTCTTATCTCTTTCACAACTGGACATAATGTAGAATTAGAATGTACCTTACTTGTTATTATGTATTTTCCTACTTGATTTAAAATATCAATTAGTGGAATCTTTTATATTTTCCACTCAAAAACAATGCAAAAAAATAAAAACTAGGTTTGAATTTCATTTATTTTATTTATGTAAGCCTAGATTAATTCCTTTTGACCCTTTGGGTAGAGGCTTCTAATGGAACTAGGTTTTCCTAAAACATCTAAAATAAAACCTTTCTCTATAGGCAGCAAGAGAGCATGAAGTCAGGAAAATGTTTTCCTTTGATAAGCTTGAAAAGTCAATTTCAAGGATAAATTACCTTGATAAAAGTGAGTCAGACTAGATAAACACAAATGGAAACCCGGAGAAATAGAGACATCAATAGCTATGTGATATCTACTTTTCCTAAATAAGGAAGGTGGTAACACTAAAGTACAGGTATTTTGGAACAAGGAAACATTAAAAGAGAAAAAAGAAAAAAGGACAGAATGTGGAAAAAAATAACAATTACCAAGAATTATATATATGAAAATATATATATATTTTGTCTTTTTCAGGCTGCACCCTCAGCATATGAAGGTTCCCAGGCTAGGGTTCCAAGCAGAACTCTAGTTGCCAGCCTACACCACACTCACAGCAATTCCAGATCTGAGCCACATCTGTGACCTACACCACAGCTCACAGCAACGCTGGATCTTTAACCTACTAAGCAAGGTCAGGTATTGAACCCGCAACCTCATGGATGCTATTTGGGTTCGTTAACTGCTGAGCCACAGCAGGAGCTCCATATGTGAAAATATTTTAAGCAAGTGTTTTAGAGGCATTTGCCTGTACGTTATATAAAATTTAAATAACTTTCTATTCATTTTGAACATATCCTAGGTGTAAGAAATATATCAGAAGTTTAGATTCATATTTTCATAGTTACAAATAATTAATTATGATTAAAGCTTCATTTAAAAAGTACTCATGTTAGCTATATTCACTATGAGTTTGTTTGGTAAGACATTTTCTCCAGCTGCAAGCTGCATCATTGCAGATTCCAAATTGATAGAGTAATAATGAGAGCTTCAGACACTTTTTCTTTTCCCAGTGGAAAATTTAAAAGATACTTAGGGTAGTCATTGAAATATATATATTAGTACCTTCTCCAGTGTATTTATTTTCTAATGTTAATAAAATGATGTCTGTATTTACTATACAGAGCAAAATGTAAAGAATAAATTTTGAGTAATAGAGAAATTAGCCTAGTGTCCTATGTAAACATTGAAAATATAACAGATTTGAGGATGCTATAGAATGATTATTTGAGAAAACAGTATTTCAGGTATTAATAGAATTTGGATTGTACAAATAATTAAGTGCAATTAATCAAGGATTAAGTTGTCATTAAAACTAGTAATTGTTATTATCTATATTGTCTTTTTCTTGTTTTCCTTAACAAAAATAAGAGTTATATGCATGTTAATTTCCTATCTCTTCTTCAGGGCTCATAATGTAGATTATTATAATTGTTATATAGTATTAGAACTCTCAGTCCCACCCTTGACCTCTGTTGGGAGAGGGGAGAGGCACTGGGGATGGAGTTTCGTCACCAATGAGCAGTGATTTAATCACATGCCTATAAAACCCCCAAAGGATGCAGTTTAGAGAGCTCCTGAGTTGGTTAACCAATGGCGGTGCTGTGAGGGTGACCCACCTAGAGCTGGTAGTTCCCTGCCTTTTTACCATATCTCACCCTATACATCTCTTCCAGCTCTATTCCCAGAACAGGGTCTTTATCTGAATTCTTTTAAACAATTAAAGGAGAGGTAACCAGAAAAACTTTCTGAGTCTTTTTAGGTTTTTAAATAATTAGCTTATATTTACACTCATGCCAAAAATGTATATATTTGTGGTAGTAAATTTTGTGCCTCTGCAAGTGGTATGTGCATTTTTTTTTTCTTTTTTTTTCTTTTTTTTTTTTTTTTGCTTTTTAGGGCTGCACCTGTAGCATAGTGAAGTTCCCAGGCTAGGGGTTGAGTTGGGACTGCAGCTGCAAGCCTACACCACAGCAAAGCCACCATGTCTGCGACCAACACCGCAGGTCAACATCAGATCCTTTAACCCACTTAATTAACATGATTTTAGTTGGTTAACAAAAGGAAGTTAGACATTCTAAGTACTGAATGAATTAAGTGAAAGCATTTCTGTGCAATTCTTTATATTAAATATGACTAGAATTACTGACAACTCATCCCCATCTAATGTTAGAAATACTTTAGGAGGCAAAACTGTGTTTTTAAGTTGTAATTATGAATTGAGGTATCAAGTTCCATGATATGCAGATTTAAAGTAAAGATTTGCTTGTTTCTTGAAATATGTCAGAAGTCTACCCTTATTTTAACAGGTAAATGCCTCAGTATTCAACTTCAGAGTGTATATATTCAGCTTTAATGTGATAGAAATTTGTATTATTTTATTATCTAATTTAAATTCCTTTTTAAGAAGTTCTCAAAAGCTTCTGATTATCTTTGAGCCATTTCTTCAAGTAAGTTCAAAAATCCTGTTTGAGCATCTCTGTGTCATCAATTAGACTAAGTGCTGAGGATACAAAGATTATTAAGATCTAATTTCTATCCTCAAGAATTTCCAGCCTGGCTTATTAGTCAGAAATAGCCATGGATCATTCCCGACCTAGTCAGTAAGGGGAAAGACTCTATAGAGATTTGATAGTCAATGGAGAATGTCAAAGTGAGATTCAGTCTTGTCTAGTAGAAAGAGATACTCAGAAAACTTTTTTCAGGTGATATCTGAGCTAAGATTTGGATGATCAGGAGTTGGTTGGGAATGATGTACTGAGCAGAGAAACCAGCATAAGCAAAGACTCAGAGGGCTAGGAATAGCATGTTGTTTATGAGTGACAAGAGGAAGTCAGTACTACTGGAGTGAAGATTGAAGATAAAAAAGGCACAGCTCTAACTGGAGAAATATGTGGGGATGGAGCCCTAATACACTCCCCCTTGTGGCTAGTTAACTGTCTCTTACTACGGCTGTCCTCTTTGAGAGACGAAGAGTTCAAAATTCTTACCTACAATTGAATTCAGTAGGTATGTCCAACAGAGGAAATTAAGTGCATTGTCTTTCCAGGAAAAGATGGAATCATAATTTAATATACTTAAAGTGCTCATTCATTGTGTCACATTGATCATAAATAATTCTGATTATAGTCACTATGGGTTAATTTTTTTTCTTTAACTTTGTATTTCTGATAGAACTTAAAACATTTGCTGTGTGCCAGAGAAAAGTGGACCTTGATAAAAGTTTTAAAGATTGGGAAGCAGCAGACCAGTGAGGTCAGTAAACAAATCAAGATTCCATAATTACCAAAGGAGGTAGAAAAAGGTCAGGTAATCTGATCTATAAGGCACACATTTAAAGAGTGTTCAAATTGAAATAACCTGTATTTAAGTGATTTTTTTTCCCTCATAATAATGACATTATGAAAAACCATCTTGTATTAGAATAGCCAACTTCATTAGGACATCTAATCATTTTATTTGAACATTTCCATAGTATATTATCACCCAAGGGCTTATTCCAAAAAAGAGAATACTCATACATGAGTAAAAATAATTGTCATAGTGCCAACCCAATTTATGTGGGTAATGTAAAGTACTTAATAGGACTATTTGAGTGTTATACTATATTATTTAATTGAACTATGATATAAATATTGCATTAAATTGAATTGCCTTATTGAACAAAGTTAACCTGGTGATATTTGCTAGGAAGTTTGATTTTGAGTTGGGAAATGGAAATATTTTCATGTGGTTCCATGTTAATAGGTTAAAAATAGAAGAAATAGACAATAGTGTCATTTGCTGAATAAGATTTAATGATTAAACAGCTAAGATGTGCTCAGGGAGAAATAAACATTTGAATGAATTCTTAGTAAGGATCCAGATATTTTTAAATTACAGGAATATTACTACAGAAAAGAATAAAGACACTTTTTTGAAGGGACTCTGAGATCTGATATAATGGTCCACAATTATAATTATGGAGTTTTTAATTTTTAGAAACTCCTTCAAATGCGTTATTTTATTTTATCTTTACTTCCAGAGAAGATATTTTATAGGTAATGGCCATTGTAACTTTTAAGAGATTAAATGTCTTAATTAAATCATATACCTGATTAGTGGCACAACTGGGGCCAGAATTTGTAGTCCAGTGTATTTTTCACCTCCCATTGCCAAATCCTGTAAAATGTTTAAGTACTTAAATATGTGTTGGGCAGAAAAGTAAAATACACTATGCTTTTTAACTGTAGAACACAAAGAATGTGATAGAACTCAGATCAGTCCTAAGTGTTGGAGACTGATTAGCAAGGCGGCCAAGAGAATATTTGATTTCAAAGACTTATGTCTACATGCCAAATATAGAGGAGGGTTATCACTGTGTAGCTGCTTGCATGAGCCAGCTGCAAGAACAGTAACAATTAGATATTAGCTAATTTCTCCAACCCTGATTATTAGGGATATCTTGATGTACCTTTTTTTTCTTTTTTGGGGCCACACCTGTGGCGTATGGAAGTTCCCCAGGCTGGGGGTTGAATTGGAGCTATAGTGGCCAGCCTACACCACAGCCACAGCAATGCCAGATACGAGCCTTGTCTGCAACCTACATTGCAGTTCATGGCAATGCCAGATTCTTAACCCACTGAGCAAGGCCCGGGACCAAACCTGTATCTCATGGTTACTAGTCGAGTTTGTTACTGCTAAGCCACAATGGGAACTCCCTGACATTTTTATTTAAACCTTTTTTTTTTTTTTATAATCCTTCTCTCCTTCATTTTTATCGTGAAAACCTCTGATTCTTTTTGTTCCTCCAATGGACATTTGTCTCAAATATACATCCTTCCCTCATAAAGTATGTATAGAATGATACTTCAGCATATTTATACATTATGTAATATTTAAAGGGATAATAATACAGTGGTTGTTTAACATTTGCATTTTATGACAAGTAAACTTGAAATTTGAATTGTAGACACAAATGAAGGTCTCAAATAAAAAAAAAAAAACACATTTGGAAATTGGATGTTTTCCAAAATAATTTTCTCATGTTAAAATTAACTGCATGCTTATTTCCTTAAGTCTTAACTGGAAATGAATAGAATTGAAGATTTTTAGAATTTGACTCCTCTAAACCTAATATATAATTCCAATAGAGAAAACAACCCACAGCATTAAAATGAGCATCATTTACACATTAAACAAAATAACTGGTCCTTATTTATATTGGTAAGAGTTCTACCCAATCAACATGATATTTGGGGAGCATGAAGAAAGGTTTAGAGATCATTGAAAACTGTACTCTTCTCTACCTGTCTTCTTTCATTTTCTTATCATAGGGGTGAAACAAATAGACTTTCCACAGTCAAGATGGTAATATTCTGAATAGTTTATGCAAGGCTTTATTCCTTAATTCTCAGATTAGCAAAATAGTATTCACTGTAAATATCTCTAGTAAATGATCTATGTTGCTCTCATAACAAATGGGAAACCATGTAATCTTAATGTTGATAAAAATAGCCTTCATTTTTATGTGTAGATATATGTAAACACTTTCCAACTACCAACTTAATTTCTGTCACCTCCACTCACCAGATTCATCAAATCCTACAGCAAATACATTATAACATAAAAGAAATACAACATGAAATCTCAGCTTTCAATAAATTAATTAGAATTGATCTGAAAAATTTAGGGCAACCATAGTTTTAACTGGATTTTTTTCTTAAAGCATTTGTGATAAATATTTATAATTCTGCTTGATCAGTGTATGTTGTTCTACTTCATCAGATACTTCTGTGCATTAGCCCATCCTTTTTAAAAAAGTCTGGACTCAGGAGTTGGGTTTCACTTACAAGACTAATATTTCCATTCCTTTGTGGTACAAATCCCATAGGAACTCCTTACTGGTCTTTCCACCTGTTTTCCTTGATGTTACTTAGTTTATCAGTTATCCAAAATGCTGAACTTTTTAAAGAAAATCTTCCCTCCTAAAATTTTCTTGCATCTATATAAAACTTTGGAAGCATATCATTGCATTGAAAAAGAATATTGCCTAAATTACCCCCCAGAGTGCTTATCTGCCTCCAGCCTGTTCCAGGCCAAATAACTGCTATGCTCTTTTCCAGAATAATGCATACTTTCCTCCTTTATATAGATTAAAGGAGCCACACAGGTGATTATTTTCAGACACAGTAATCCCTCTTAAGGATGAATTTGCATCTTGCTTTTAAAAGAAAGAAAATAAATTAGAAAATCTTAGATGACAGTCTTCTAGCTTAAAAAAAATCATGGGAAATAAAAATTTCATTCCCAGGTCCTCTTTATTTTATTTATTTATTTATTTTTATTTTTTGTCTTTTTGCTATTTCTTGGGCCGCTCCTGTGGCATATGGAGGTTCCCAGGCTAGGGGTTGAATCGGAGCTGCAGCCACGGGCCTATGCCAGAGCCACAGCAACGCTGGATCCGAGCAGCGTCTGCAACCTACATCACAGCTCAGGGCAATGCTGGATCGTTAACCCACTGAGCAAGGGCAGGGACCGAACCCGCAACCTCATGGTTCCTAGTCGGATTCATTAACAACTGCACCACGACGGGAACTCCCCCAGGTCCTCTTTAGATGATACTCCAAGCAAGTCACTTCTGGAAAAGAATTAAATGTTAGATGTCATCAGCTTCCCTGACAATAGAATGATGAAAACATTTTCATTTTCTTTTTTTGTACTTGATTTATATTACTTAAACTTTCTGATGTGATAGAATAGTTTATTGAATATTCATAAATTCATATTTTATATTCAAATTGAAGTGATATCCACTCTTTACATTTTTAATGATATTCTGTGTTTTAAACATATCATCATTTTATCCTTTATATGTTATAGTTAACCATTCTTGCACTATAATTCAATTTTTTTTCTGAAATGGAGTTTGGAGATTATTTCAAATTTAGCTATTATAAATGTTAATATTTAAAAATCCTTCAAATAATTTGGGTCAAAATGAATTGCATCCTGAGAGCTGAAATAACCCTGAGATTTACTGACTAGAATAATTTTTGCATTGCATTCTCAACCCCTAGGAATATAATTGTTACTAATAAAATAATATTTTTGAAGATAGTTAATAATTTTACATTTTGACTTGGTAAACATAAGTGAAAATTTTGAATTTACTGCTACTTCCCAGAAACAATCATGCTTACTGATCACAGCTTTATATGACTCTGAATAATCCAGTAGTTCTCAGAAAACATGTTGAAAAACAGTTCCATGGTAATCAGTGTAAAGTACATTTATTTAATTGCAGAATATGATTTCATAGTTTTTATAAATCCCTCATAGGGTTTATAAAACACACAATCAGTGCATAAATATATTAAAAAAAAGTAAATCACCTAAATTTTTAACACCTATCAATTTGTATCAATATCATTACATTGATATTAATGTATATATATTGAGTCAAAAAGAGAAAAATATATGTCAATTAGTTTTATAATAAAAATTAAATAATATTTGCAATTATTTTCCCCCACTCAGTAGGGTTTTTTTGTTTGTTTTTAGTGGTTTCCCTTGCTGTGCAAAAGCTTTTCAATTCAATTAGGTCCTACTTTAAAAAAAAAAAAACAAAAAAACTTTTGTTTCTGTTAAGATACAGACACTCCCCCCAAAAAAATATTGCTAGATTTGTGAAAGAGTGTTGCCTATGTTCTCTTCTAGGAATCTTATGGTTTCTGGTCTTATATCTAGGTATTTAATCCATTTTGACTTTATTTTTTAATCTGGAATTAGAGAATGGTTTTGTTTGTTTGTTTGTTTGTTTGCTTTTTAGAGCCGCATTTGCGGAATATGGAAATTACCAGGCTACGGGTCGAATTGGAGCTATAGCTGCTGGCCTACACCACAGCCACAGCAAGCAAGGCTAGATCTGAGACGCATCTGCACCCTACACCATGGCTCATGAAAAAGCTGAATCCTTAACCCACTGAGTGAGGCCAGGGATCAACCTGTGTCCTCATGGATACTAGTCAAATTTGTTAACCACTGAGCCATGATGGGAACTCCAGAGAAGGTTTGGTTTCATTCTTTTACATATAGCCCTTCAGTCTTCCCAGCACTCCTAATTGAAGAGATTGTCTTTTCTCCATTGTATAGTCTTGCCTCCTTTGTCATAGATTAATTGACCATAGGTATGTTAGTTAATTTCTGGGCTCTCGATTCTGAGAGCCAGTACCATACAGTTTTGATGTATGTAGCTTTGTAGCATAGTCTTAAGACACAGGATATCTGTAGCTTTGTTCTTCTTTCTCAAGATGGCTTTGACAATTTGGGGTATTTTGTGTCTCCATGTAAATTTTAGAGATCTCTGTTCTAGTTATGTGAAAAACGCCATTGGTATTTTCATAAGGACAGCATTGAATCTACAGATTCACTTGTGTAGTCTGATCATTTTAACTGTATTAATTCTTCCAATCCATAAACAGTATATTTTCCCATCTGTGTTTTTTTCAGTTTCTTTCATTAGTGTCTCATAGTTTTCCAAGTATAGGTATTTTATCTCCTTAGCTAGATTTATTCATAGGTATTTTATTCTTTTAGATGCAATGGTAAATGGGATTATTCTCTTAATTTCTCTTTCTGATAATTTGTTGTTAGTATAGAAATGAAACAGATTTCTATATGACTGATAAGTGTTAATATCCAAAATATAAAAACAGTTCACTTAAGTTAATGTCAAAAAAAAAAAAAATCAAGCAACCTAATTTTTAAAAAAAATGGGCAGAAGACCGGAATAGATGATTTTCAGAAAAAGATGTACAAATGGCCAACATACACATGAAAAAGATACTCACTATCACTAATCATCAGAAAAAAATGTAAACCAAAACTACAATGAGATAGCAGCTTAAACCTGTCAGAATGACTATCATCAGAGAGACCACAAAAAAACAAATATTGGAGAGGTTGTGGGAAATGAGGAACAGTTGTATAATGTTGCTAGGAATCTAAATTGGTGTAGCCACTGTGGAAAACAGTATGAAGGTTCCCCAAGAAACTAAAAACCATATTGTCCAGCAATTTCACTCCTATATATCCAAAGAAAACAAAAATTTTGAAAATTTGAAAAGATACTTGCATCTCAATGTTCATAGCACCATTAATTACAATTGCCGAGATATAGAAGCACCCTGCATCCATCAACTGATGAATGGATAAAGAAAATGTGGCGTAGAGTTCCTGCTGTGGCAAAACAGGGTCAGCAGCACCTGTGGAGTGCTGAGATGCAGGTTTGATCCCTGACCCAGCACAGTGGGTTAAGGATCTGGCATTGCCACAGCTGTGGTGTAGGTTACAACTGTGGCTCAGATCTGATCCTTGGTTCAAGAACTCCATGTGCTGCAGGACAGCCAAAAAGAAAAAAGATGTGGTGTATATATACATTTTGTGTGTGTGTGTGTGTGTGTGTGCACGCGTGCACGCGTGTGTGCACAATGAAATAGTACTCAGGCATAAAATGAATAAAATTTTGCCATTTGTAACAACATAGTAAGATCTGGAGTGTATTATATTCAGTGAATAAGTCAGACAGAGAAAGAATCTAGAAAATAAAAGAAACAAATGAATATAACAAAATAAAACACACTCACAGATATAGAGAACAAACTAGTGGTATCACTGGGGAGGGGAAAGGGGAGGCAAGCTAAGGATAGGGGATTAAAATATACAAAGTAAAAAATATAAAGTATAAGAGTACATGGTACAAAGTATAAAAATAATGTTACAAGGATATATTGTACCCCACAGGGAATATAGCCAATATTTCATAAAACTTGAGATGGAGTATAATCTGTAAAAATTTTGAGTCACTAACTTGTACACCTGAGACTAATATTGTAAATCAACTAAATCTCAATTTTAATAGATATTATACACAAATTCCTCCAGAAAACTTAAGAGAATTATTTTCAAGTAATTTTTATGATACTAGCATCAGTACAAAAAACAAACTATACCAGTAAGAGAAAATAAAAACTACAGACTGACATGCCTTGTGGACATGAACACAAAAACTCTAAACAAAATTTTAGCAATTGAATTCAGCACTATATTAAAGTGATAATGCATTATGATAACGTGGCTTATCCTGAGAATGCAAAATTAGCTTAACCCTCAAAAATCAATCAATACATAATATTCACCATCTTAACCCACTGAAGAAAAACCATATGCTTCTTTCAATAAATGCAGAAAAAAAGCATTTGTTGAAATCCAACTACTTTTCCTGGAGAAAAAAAAAAAAAGAAACTCAGAAAACTAGCAATGGAAGGGAATTTCCTACATCTGGTAAAAAAACAAACAAACCCTTAACATCGTACTTAGTTGGAAAAAGAACAGACTAATTTCTTTCTTAGGAGAGAGACAAGGGTGTCTTTTCTTACCAGGTTTATTCATCATCATACTGGAGATTATAGCTACTACAGCAAGGCAAGGAAAAGAAGTAAATGACATCTATGTTGGAATAAAGAAACCTAATGGTTTTATTCACAGATGAATCACATCATCTATAATAATGTCTATATTAATCTCACAGGTTTGTCAAAATATGTCAGTACCTGTCAAATTAGACACTTTAACTACACAGAGCTTATTTTTGTTAGTTAAACCTCAATAAAATTGATAAAATAGGCAAACACAAATAATGCATATATTCATTTCAAAAAAGGTCTTATTGGAGTTCCTGTTGTGGTTCAGCAGTAATGAACCCCACTACTATCCATGAGGATGCATGTTCAATCCCTGGCCTTGCTCAGTGGGTTAGGAATCTGGTGTTGCCATGAGCTGTGGTGTAGTGCAACCTTCAGATGTGGCTTGGATCCCGTGTTGCTGTGGCTGTGGGGTAGGCTGGCAGCTGTAGCTCTGATTTGACTCCTCGCCTGGGAACTTCCATGTGCCACAGGTGCAGCCCTCAAAAGCACAAAAATAAAAGGTCTTATTATATACGCTGCATCAAAATACATCAAATATATTAAATTTGAATAACTAAAAAATTTAATGTATAAATAAAAGTTATCGAATTGCATGGTTTCCAAGCATTTTTACCACAAAAGATTATTTTTCTTTTAAAAGATTTCTCTGTTTAAAAAAGAGAAAGTATTTGTTCAGTTAATTATGAGAAAAATTAAAAGGCTGGAGACATGTATTTTTAACAGTAAATAAAAACTTCAGGAATTTAAGCCTTCATAATCTTTCTTCAATTTGCTTTCATTAACCTTCTTATTTTTGTAAGCGTTATCATTATTTTTACATTATTAAAGTTTATATACTTCACATTCTGATTTATTATTGTCGTTTTTATATTTTTGTATCACATCTGCTCTGGGCCATGACCAATCCATTCCCAATATCTGCATTTTGATCCATCCCTCAGTTGACAGGATTTTCGCATCAATTGCTGCCACCCCACTATAACAAATATTATATGTATCTTGATTTTAAATGCAATTTGGGACTCTTTTACTCTTGATTTTGTAGTTTAATGACATTTTTACTGGTATATTTCTCCCTCTCAATTGACATATAGATATATAGATATCTATATATCTCTCTCTCCATTGATTATTGCTATGAAAATGTGTCTGGAATACATTTACCAGCACTGTTGATGCCAATACTTCCTCCAGGAAATGTATTCAATCTTCCTGGTTTGCTACATCTTTAACTTGAAGTTCAGTTATCTAACCAGGATATGTACCAGTGATTGAGCAGTCTACATAACTCTTTTTTTTTTTTTTAATATGGTAGGTTCTTTATTAAAAAAAAAAATCTTCAGTTTGGGTAATCTTCAATTTCATTTGTTCAGATTACTGGTTCAGGAATGCTTTGTTTTTATATTGGGTAGTATTTGACCTCCCTCTTTATTAGTTCCTTTGTAATTTGTGAAGACTCTTTTTCTATATGCATGAACTTTAGTTACATTCTTTCCACTATGTAACTTAACTATCAGCCATGTGTATTTTGCTACCTCTTGTTTCTAATTTTATATACTGTTTTATTTGTTGTTTTGGACCTCAGTTTGTTTTTATAGGTTCAGTTTCTCTTTTCATTCGGTTTTGTTTAGCTGCTCATCTGTAAACACTTATATTACAGAACTCAGTTTCTTAGTAAGCTGTTTTATTAAATTGAGCACATATAAAGTTTTCTTCTTTTCCTGAGATTATGTTTACTTACTCAGCTGAGTTTTTGTTGTTGTTGTTCATGTTTACGCATCATATTGCTTTCATTTTAAGTGTTGCCTTAGAGTTTTTGTTTGTTTGTTTGTTTGTTTTGTCTTTTTGCTGTTTCTTGGGCCGCTCCTGTGGCATATGGAGGTTCCCAGGCTAGGGGTTGAATCGGAGCTGTAGCCTCCAGCCTATGCCAGAGCCACAGCAACGTGGGATCCAAGCCGAGTCTGCAACCTACACCACAGCTCAGGGCAATGCCGGATCATTAACCCACTGAGCAAGAGCAGGGATCGAACCCGAAACCGCATGGTTCCTAGTCGGATTCGTTAACCACTGCACCACGATGGGAACTCCTGCCTTAGATTTTGTACTCATACTTTAGTTGCATAACTGTCTTGACATTTTTTCCATCTTGTTCTGGATTCGGCAGCTCAAAATTGGCAATTTCCTCAGATACAGAATGATAACTTTCATACTATAAATTCTCTGTCTCTTCCCCTAGGCTAGTGTTTGAAACTTGAGTATTTACTGTTCTCTCCACATATGAGCAGATAGGCTGATAAAAGGGTACTTTATTTTCACTTAAACTCCTTTGAGAAACTAACTTATTTTCTTTAGATGTAACATTAAAATAATGTGTAGTGTGCTTAGTGCAGAATTAAAATAAATTTAGTTTATTATAATTTAGGAATTAAATGTTTTTAAGTGTTGTTATCCTCTTCCATCTGTGGACTCTTGTAGGAAGATTATCCATGATAGATCAGGTAGCCAAAGTTCAGCTTCCTTCAAGATGTTAAAAAACAAAAAAAATCATGGAATTAAGAAATTCATTTCACTTTCCATGCTGCTACCTACTGCATGATGTCAGGCAATTCGTGGAGTGATCTTATATCTTATTTTTGAACATATAGAACACAGAGGCCTAGGTGAGCCTCTGAGGAGCATATATCATTCTTATGAAACCCAACTACCTAGAAATGTGTACAGGTAGATAGAGTAAATGGTCTGGCATATCCTACTTTTTTTAGTTATTTAGGCTTTCTCTTCATAAATTTGGATATTTCTCATGGTGATTCAAATTTAAAAGAGGTAGAAGGAGACAGGGAGATCACCATTTTTGTGGTTTCCACGCTGATAGAAGAGGAAATATAGAGCTTCCCGTATTTCATTCACATCCCTCTCCCTTCTTCCATAACCATTATTTTAAATATTGAGTGTTGGATTTATTGTTTTTTAATCATTTGTATGAGTTTACCTCATTGTAAATATGTCTATCAATAAATTACAAAGTGTAATACCAAAAAAATAAAAACCACGTCTTTTTTAGGCTTCAATTATACTGAAAAAAAGCATTTTTGAGATAATGCACCAGTTTAGACACAAGTAATTTTATGGCTGTTTGGGCTTTTAATGACAAATCTGTAATTTTGAAAAAACTTTCTAAATACCTTAATGATTTTTTTTTGTCTTTTTGCCATTTCTTGGGCCACTTCCATGGCATATGGAGGTTCCACGACAACGCCAGATCCTTAACCCACTGAGCAAGGCCAGGGATCGAACCCGCAACTTCATGGTTCTTAGTTGGATTCGTTAACCACTGAGCCACGATGGGAATTCCCTTAATGAATTTTTAATAAAAAAATCTGTTATGTACCTACCTTTAAGTACTGGTGTCCAAATAATAGTTATGATTTCAATCAACAAAAACAATTTTATAACGAAGATATCAGCAATTACCTTTATTAGCAATATAGTGCAAAATAGGTGGACTGCATTATAGCTTTTTTCTCTTAGTGGAATAATAATAGAATTTTGACCCTTCGATTCTGCAATTTATATTTAAATCATTTTTTTTTCTTTATGGCTGCACCCACAGTGTATGGAAGTTCCTGGGCCAGGGATTGAAACCACAGCTGTGGCAACACAGGATCCTTAACTCACTGTGCTGGTCTGTGGGTAAAACTTGCACCTCTATGGTGACCAGAGCCACTGCAGTCGGTTTCTTAACCTACTGTACCACAGCAGGAACTCCTTAAATCATATTTTAAGATGCCATTTTAAAAATCTGACCCTCCCCCCAAATTTAAGTGTTTTATTTGAGCTGAGTAATGAAAAGAGAAATTAGCTTGTGCCGAGATAGTACTTTTTCATCTACTACATTCCATTCTGCATTTTGATTACACTTTATTATTTTACTGACAGATAATTTAATAAACAGTATACTGTTTCCTCCTAGAAGGGTTAGGTTCCTGAAATCTCCCATGGTAGGACAAATTATAGTTGCACAAGCTTAAAATTGCATGGGAAAACAGGTCAAGGGATATCAAGGTTATGAATGAAGGCATTAAACATTTTGCCTATTTTAAAAGCTTTGAGATAATAAAAAAAATCATTCCATTAGTTAAAATCATATAAATGATATTACAGACATATTTAATTAGTTTTCACTCATGTGTAACTAGTGCCTATTTATTATCCACAATTGATAAATTTCAAGCTCTCTTTTCTGGGAATTTTGAAAAACTATTTTAATTATTTTTATTTTGCAGGGACTATCTATTCTAAAGAAATTTTGAATGAAGCCTTCCATGAGGCTTTCTCATTTTATGATTCATTGTTAATAGTTTCCACCTTCTGTGTTCTTATTTGATTTAGAAATGCAGATCTTAGTCTTGCAGTTCTAAGATTGAACAAAGTTTTTGTAAACTTTATTTAACCTTCTCAGCTTTATTAAACTTTTCGGTCAATTTCTAAACTTTTCCCCAATACGCATATTTCTATAACTCCAGATCTCCCAAGAGAGCTTCATGAGTTCCACATTTCTTACAAGTGGCTCTGTTTCCTCACTCCTCATAGAAACAGAGAAATTATTTTCCAAGCCTCATGATACTTGAGTAGATTTCCCTTTTCTCCTGAGGGCTCTTTTACAACAACTTTTTTGCTTTGCTGCTATCCATTTCTCTTTACCTAAAATTCCCATTCTTGGTTCTTATTTTTTTCTTATGATATTTAATAGAGATTATTCATAATATTCAAATAATAAAACTATCATTTTCCTGGTAAAGAAGAGATGTACGCAAAATATTTGCATTCATAGACCTTTAAATTTGGAGAATTCGCAGCAGGGTTGATTTTTTTATGGTATTGATACTTAACACATCTAGAACTTACCCACCCTACTTCCTTCCTGTTATTATGGAATTCCATAAATAATACTTGTGAACACAACAAATATTTTAAATTACCTTTGCATTTTGAGTATTCACAATATTTTACCCACAGAGATTTAACACAGTGATTCAATAGTGAAATGATTTTCTATCAGTAGAAATTTAGTGTTTCTTTGAAAGTAATGGCAAAACTTAGAGAATAAAAAGCTTTTCCTTTTAAATTAAAGAAACAAATATAAACTTTCTTATTACATTGAAAATGTTTTATGATAGTTTCCTTATACTTATCCCTTCGTTATTTTAAAATATGTGAAGAAATACATTATCACATTCTTAAAATTTTATTGAAGATGTTTCTACTGAAACAAACTCATTTAAATATTGTCAAAAGAAACTTTGAAATATCCAGAACAAATACCAAGAGTTCATTTCTGATAATGAATTCAGCAAAAGATGCTGGCAAATAAAGCAACTGTCATGGAAATCGTTTAAACATATATACTACCTGATAAAAATCACAAACATAAATTAAACAATCATAATTAAGTAAATGGTACACTGTTGAAAATTTTAACTCTTAGAATGTAATTTAAATTCCATAAACATTTATTTCGTGCAAAGCAGTGTGCTAGCTCCAGTCCTCAAGAAACTTTTAATTTAGTTGACCTGTAGTCCTGAAATTTTGCTATTCAATAGAATCATTTGGAGAGCTTGTTAAAGTGTAGAAACCCAGGATGCTCCTTAATCTGCCAATTTGGAATATTTTAGGCTAGGACCTGGGCACAAAATCTCACTACTAGTTCTTATGGACACTGATTTGATCACTGTAGTAAATGATGATGCAAAAGAATACAAATGGAAGCAGATTAAATATTTTTTTGTTTTATTTTGCTTTAATATTCCAATTTAAATTTATCTGTTTTAATGCTATCTCACATACTTTTCATAAACTGATATTCATAGCCATCTACTGATATTCCTCTTTTTGATTAGAGAAATATCATTCTACTCTGATCAAACTTTAGAAATACCATTTTGTTCTTCACTGTATGCGCTAAACTTGGACTTAAAAATTATAAATCTTCATTTTAATATTGGTGTTGATAAATGTGGATGCATCTATGAGAAAAATACTGTAATAAGACAAGGTCTGAAAATAATGTCTTCAGAGTACTGATTAAAGGAAGCAGATTTTGTGTTTTAAAAAGTGAAGAGATTATAAGGAGTTATATTTCATTGCATTTTTCTACTTTGTCGTGTAGTTATATCCTTTGCATCAAACATTAAATTGATGCCTTAATACGTTCACACTTTTAATACTTAAATATATAAACACCTTTATATTTAAAGGTTTTGCACTTATATTTAAGGTCATTTTGCACCAACACTTGAATATCTTTAAAATACATTTGTAGTGTAGGAAACATGAGAGCAAGCACACATGGCATTGACCATGAGTTATTGAAATATATTTGTTGATCTATAGTTTGATTTGTTAATATTCATTTTTATGTTTAGACTGAGTTTCTGTAGAGTGTTTTCCAGTGGTGTGTGTATGTGTGTGTTTGTGTGCACACACATGTGTTTGCCTTTCAGTTAATGTGTTGCCTAAATCTTCTGCCACAGTTCTTGGCAAACTGCCCTCACTCTGAGCCCAACTGTAAAGGCTGGTTCACAGGGTCTCCTAAACCACCCCTAGATTCTGCAGTTTGCTAAAAGGACTCATAGAACTCATTGAAAGCTATGCCTTCAAAGTTACAGTTTATTTCAGTCAAAGAGACAGACTGAAGAGGAAGACCAAGGGAGAGACAGAAGATTCCAGAAGCAAAGCTTCCTTTGTCTTCCCCAGTGAACCAATGTGCGTTAGCCTCCCAGCTAATGTGACTGATGTGTAACAAGATTCACGAACTACTGCCAACCAGGGAAATTTATCCAAACTTCAGTGTTCAGAGCTTTTAGGTATCAAGCAGGATTGATTGATTGATTGCCCATTTTGGATTCAGTCTCCAGGTTACCTAACACTGTTTGACCCAAAGCTCCCACCCTAAATTACATGGCCTTTCTGGTGTGATAAACACAAGGCTGTCTGCTGTGGCCAGTGCCCACCCAGGACAAAGACATTTCCATCAGTTATGATGTAGATATCTCCCAGAAGCTGAGATTGAGAACCAGACCATGTATTGGGCAAGGCTAAATTTACTCCTACTACATAGCTTCTTGAAGGAAAAAGATAAATAACTTGAATGAATTAAATAGAGATAGTCAGTGTGGACCTTAGTATTAAAGAACAACATAGGGAAAAATTGATGATTGTGTGAAATTCATTATAAATACTATTTATTAGTAGGGATTTAAATGTACAGGATTTGGAATTGTTTATTCAGTCCATAGTATTTTACGATGAGAACCTAAGGAGTTAGTGAAGGAATCTTCTGTAAATAAAATGTTGATAGAGGAAATAATCAGTTGTTTTGGGAATAAATCATCAGTATGGTTAATTTGGATAAAATTTGAAAAATATGCTTAACAAAAGAATGCTTCATGTCCTCTTAGAGCTAGGAAAATATTTTTTTAAATCTTTTCCTAATAACCTGTTTACTCCTGGGCTAGGGGATCAAATCCAAGCTGCAGCTATGACCTATGCCACAGCTGCTGCAATGCCAGATTATTAACCCACTGTGCTGGGCTGGGGATTGAAACTGAGTTGCCATAGAGACAATGTTGGATCCTTAACTGCCTGTGCCTTAGCGGGAACTCCACATCTTTTTCTTCAGAAGTGACTCTTCCCTAGTGTGTGAGAAGAAATTGTGTGTGTGTGTGTGTGTGTGCGTGCAGAGGTATACAGTTTCAGGACATTTGGTTGAAAATGTTTTCATATCACTCATTTCCCCTTGTCAGTATTAAATATGTAAGTGATTAGGTTAGTCAAGACATACTGTTATGTCATTAATCAACTACATGTATGGCTCGGGAGTCATTGGGACAATTCTGAAAGCTATTTTGGTCTCTCAATTCATTTCTTAGAGGTGAGCTCAAACTTTAATTTCTCTGACGTATCAGAAGTGACACAATTTACATATCTATGCTCATTACATAGTAGCTTTTAGTAAAGTACAGAAAGTATTTGATTGCTGGAAACTGAGGTCTCTATCTGGATATTATGAAAAATGTATCAATAAATAATCAGAACAATATGAGAGAATACTCTCTGGAGTGAAAACCATTCTGCAAATAAAGATTCCTATGCTATTGTAGTGTTAGTAAATTTGAGCACTAAATAATTACCTCCAGCTACTACAGTATATAAATTATAAGTGAATTGTTCTGTAGCACTTTATTATAAAAAACATGGAAGTGTAAGCACTTTTCCCCTCATGGGAAGGAAACAACTGTAAGATTTTTAAAATATTGTTTAAAATTCTTGGCTAATTGCTTACATTTTTAAAAAAATGCTATGAATTTTTTCTGGTAATTTTGGTAGAATTTGTCTATTTTTTTCAGTAAAAATGCAGATTTAATTTCACAGTAGATATTTTAATAATTCCAGTCACCTCCAAATATGAAATTTTAAGTTAGATTTGCCATTGAGTATTATTCTCCTCTCCTTGCTTTGCTTATGCCTGCACCAGAGATTTGAACTGTGTGAGAATTTCTTAATCATTGCTACTGCAAGTAGTTTTGTTGTCATAGAGAAACATGATGTATATCTCAACTACTGATCACATCTTGTTAGTTTTACTCTTTTGACAAGAAAAGATTGTATTTAAAACTAGCTTTTCTCACCAAATCTTGGAACCATGTGTTGGAAGCAATTATTTCCTCCTATTCAGATCACATAATTAACATGTTTTTCTGAGTCCATAACTAAAAGCCAATGTACAACAAGCCTCTTTTGTATTTCAGCTTTTGAGTGGAATCCAAGAGAGTCTTATAGTGAACTCTACAGTACAATGGATAGTTTCAGGGTTTTGAATGAACAAAGATATTTGAAAGTTTACTTTTAAGAACTTTATTGTAAAACCAAGTTGCATTAACTTTTTTGTTCTTCTTTCAGTCATATGTTGAAATAACTGACTCATAGTTTCAGTGAATAAAAAAATTTCTTATATTTCCTCTGAGAAATATTCGAGCATGAGAGAAGAAAAATTGACTAATTAATGGAAGTTGATGTTTGGCTATATCCTCGCAGACATCCTTAGATTTTTTTTCATGAAAAATAGTTATTTTTGCTTAGTGGATATAAAATTGCCAAATAATTTAAATATTAAATTCATCTATCAATTACAAGACTTTGCTGCTTCAAATCATAGACATAAATTTTAAAAAGAAAAGTGGTATTAGGAACTATTAGGTAAATTATTGAGTGGTGGCTGCTGTTGCTCCCTGACAAGTGTTCTGTGTGATTAATAGTCTGGTAAACTGAATACTTAACAAAATAATTGTTTTCTCAGTACTGAGATGAGAATACTGTTTCATTTCTTTACATTTCATGAAGGATTTAAATGGTTCTTGGGAGTTGACCTTTCTAAAGAAGAGGACGTCTTCCTTATTATTATTCTTTATCCTGAAGTTTCTATTGAAGTATGTGACATTTCCACAGGACTTTAAATAGAAACATTAAAGGACGGAACATGAAGTACATTCATTATAATAAAAGGTGTCTGGCTGTATGACCCCAAAAGACAAGTTAAGTATATTAACACTACTTATTTCACATTGAAGGGCCAGATGGTAGCCAGGAAAAAAATCACTGAGCATAAAGCCTAATTCAGTGTGTGCTCTGACATTTGTAGCCATAAGCCCATAAGCCTTTATGGAAGTGATCAACAGCCTCCACTCCTGTATTTCCTGGTTCTTTCTAATGTGTGTGCATGCTTGATTTCATATATGCAGACAAGTCAATAACCAGAAGCTTGATTTGTATACCTTTTCTAGCACTTAAATTATTAAGCATATTACTATATATAGCAAAATGAAATTTGATGTGTTTTACAATCATATTTTATTATCAGTCTGTATCTAGTATCCCTACAAGTTATTTTAAAACTTTGATCTTACTTTTTTGAAATATAACATTTCAAAGACATCATTTTCCAATGTGCATGGTGTGCAACTCTAGACATGAACAGAAATTCAAAAATAAAAAGCGTGGATAACATTTTTAGAAAACATTTAACAAATGTCAGTAGGTTTTCTTACCTGTACCTATTTGTAGTTCTTTTTTAACACTTTTTATTTGTTAAAGTATATCATGGGTTCCCAAGAGGATAATAGAACCAGCAGCATTTTCAAAACAAAATTTACTTTGAAACTTTGTATCTTTTAATTTATTCAAGATATATTTAATGAGTACTTGAATCACCCAAGTAAACAAACCTGAACAAGTTTCTACTCACATGGAGTTTATGTTGTAACTAACTAGTTTAAAAGGACTAGGATTCTCTTTCTAGTCAATTATGATGGGACATGTAATGTGAGAAAAAAGAATGTATACATGTATGTATAACTGGGTAACCATTCTGTGCAGTAGCAAAAATATAAAGAAATAAAAATAAAAATTAGAACAAAACAAAAAACAAAAAAAACAAAAAACAAAGAACTAGGGTTCTCCAGAAACTTTACAGTAGCTAACACACTGGGGTCAAGGGACTACATTAAATGCTTTTTATATGTTATTTCATTTAATCTTCAAACAAACCTGTGAATTAAGCACTGTTATCATTCTCATTTTGCAGATGTGAAAATTGAAGCCTATGAGAGATTAAGTTCACATATTTCAAGGTCAAATGTCTATCAAGTGATAAAATCTGGAATCGAACCTGAGAGCTAACTACCCTGTATTATATAAAAGACCTGCCTTGCATAAGACTTGACAAGGCAAATATTTTGACATATATGTGAAATATGATGCTGTAATTTTAGTTTCATAATATGAATAAACTGAATGGTAGGAAATAGTAGCAAGAATTCAGACACTAATGGGCTGTTGAGCTTCTGACTTTTAATGTTTCTTCCAACACTGAGAATTCTGTGATTTTATGAAATATTCATGATCCACTTGATGAGTCATTATGTATGGTTCCTGCCACCATTCTCCTCTGACAACTGGTGTGGTCCTCGGTAGCTGATCACATAGAGCATGTATAAGTGCTCTTCTGTAAGTCTACCTCTGACAAAGTGCAATCTAAAAGGAACCTATTTTGAAAAAAGAAGCAATCCACTATTTATATTAGCTCTGCCTTTTGCACTCTCATTGGAACAGTCACTCAGGAGTTAACTGGATATGTTTTATGTAGCTCTTGCCAACAGACCATTTAAACTGATGTTATATTTAGTCTCTCCCATCATAGTACTCACATTATGTAATTCAAGCCATTTTGAAAAAGAAATTAGTCACACACTCTCAACTGCCAAGATTAAAAAATGTAAGCTTACCATGCTGTATTTTTATTTACCTTCAGTAAATTCTCCAGTAAGAAATTATTTTTCCAGGCATGTCTATTTTATCATATTTAAAATCTGTGCTTTTATTTCATTGCAACTATCCTTTTTTGATATTTTAGGGAAGTTCCATTTTCCCATCATTTTCCTGTAAATATTTCTAACCCATAGAGATGTAAAAGGCCACTAAGAGCTGCTAGAAAAATTAAGGCAAACTATGTGGACACAGAAAGTAGAGGTGTGTGATGACATTGAAATTTGGAGAACTGAATGGACAGATTAAAGGAAAATGAAAACTGGGCAGAGATGTATAGGTAATGTGGTGAGTAATTCCCTATTAGTATAAGGTATTACAATTTGTGGCTTGGGTTTGCTTTTTAAATATATTCTAAGAGAAATCAGAGCAAATTTCAGATTATGCCTCAGATATGCTTTCTTTAAAATGAAGGGTGGAGATAATGGTAGCATTTCAGGAACTGCATGTATCATGTAGTATTTTACAATCCTTGTCACTAATCTGGGAATACGTGGATTGTATTGTGCTTGACAGCACATTATCCATTTTTCATGGTGGAGAAGCAGTTCAAAACCACTTTTCCAAAGAAATCTGTTTTGAAATGGGTTTCATTCTTACTGGCAAAATCATTATAGAACATGAATTTCAATTCTGCCAGAGAAGAGACAGGTAAATCAGATCTTCCTGAGATTTCCTAAAGCTCTTCTCTATCCACCCCTCTTCACAGCTTATATATGGCAACTTGCTAGCATGTATGAAGGTTGTACCTGTGCATCCGCTTTATTAGCATTTAGTTTTCCATGAGTCCTTCTGCAAGTCTTTACTTCTTCCCATCCATAATATGCCTATCCTGGTGTCACACTGCTACAGTGGGTCTTTTGAGAAC
Source organism: Phacochoerus africanus (assembly GCF_016906955.1). NCBI lineage: Eukaryota > Metazoa > Chordata > Mammalia > Artiodactyla > Suidae > Phacochoerus > Phacochoerus africanus. The sequence goes on along the minus strand of NC_062545.1, from coordinate 179,154,543 downwards.
TGAGATACTGCTGTCACCACACAGAGTGTCAGCACTGTTTCTACCAGCCAACATGTCAGAATCCAACCTTTGCTGTCCTGGTGTTGCAGTTTCTACTGAGTTGCTTGTGTTCAAATTTGACTTTGTGACAGCAGCTGTCTGAGTTGTGGATGCAGAATTATGCTACTTTAGTTGAATTTTTCCATCAACTGCTTCTTCCTATCCATTCCATAAGGTAAATATAAACTTTCAATTATTCTTCTTCTTTTTATGTGATCCTAATTTTCTATTATGATCTTTTATAATTTATGCAGTAATTGGCACACTTCTCCCACAATGAATCCAAGGACAATAATCAACCCTGCAGAAAGAGGACAGAAGACACTCCTGCATTCCTATATGGCTTTGCTAACTAGGACTATCTTACAGAGCCATCATCAGTATGAGAGTAATGAAAATATATCCTAAAAATTTGAAATATACTCTTTCTTGAAGGGAGTTAGTAAATAACATTTAGGACCATAGTTCATTGTCACTATAGTAAGTGAATAGACATATGTTATAATGGAATATTAACTTGCTAATGGCATTTTCAAAATTTTACTTACCCTTTTTATGCTTTGGAAATGTGACTCTAACAAATTTCCTCCATCTTTTCAATGCTCGTATTGCCTAAAAGATGAAATTGTAAATTTCACAGAGAGACTGGAAGGTGAGAGTTGTGAGTGAAAGAATAAAAGAGAGGAAATACGTATAACAGTGGGAAATAAGAGTGGGATAATTAGGTATGAGAAAATTCAAGGTGGTAGACAGATGGAGGTTTAGGTTGGTGTGAACGGGGAAGGTGTGATGAGCAGGTTAGAGCAGGAGGTCTGCTGGGAATGACCTCTAGATTGTCCTCCCTCACATCCCTCTTGGTCCTTCTATTCTCATGATTATGTAGAGGAAGGGAGATGAAAGAGAAAAACAAGTGTTTAGAGTAAGTGATGACAGAGACAGGAGACTGGGAGTGTTCAAATGAAAGAGTTTATTGATTGGAGGTATTTGGATTCTCAGCTTGTATCCACACACACACACACTATATATATATCCCTTTGAAGCCAACTTATGCTATAATTCTTATTTTAGGACTTTTAATATTCTATTTTTCCTTTCAAAATTTGTTTTGGACAAATATGATTTGTCTTTGTGGTTATCATTCCTCCTCACTTCCTTATTTTAAACTCTTGATAAGTATCTTCTTATTAGTTACAGTCTCATATTGACAGTATTTTGTTTTCCTGTGAAGGTCCATGGAATGTATTCTTAAACAGATTTTTCCAGAGAATTGATTGGAATGTTATGAATCTTATGCATATTTAGGAGATTAATTAAACAAAACCTTTCACATACACTAATGTTGCCCTTTAAAATGATCTTCTGTTTTCAGGTCATCAAATTAAGTTCCTTCTAAACTTATTAATATGATGAACGTCATGTTGTTCCTTCTAGAGTACTCAGAATATAGGTCTTATACCCATTTGCATAGAGGAGAGACTCTCTTAAACTGCTCCAGGGATCCTGAGAAATAATACGTCTTGTGAATATCATGAATAAGTGGTGGATAATATGTTTCACTTTCAACATTTTAATGTAGAATTCTCAGTTACATCTTGGCAGGGAAGATCACAAAATAATTTGTAACACTGATACGGTAGCAACAAGGGGACCTATTTATTACATGGGCTAACAGATTAGCAATGAGAAATCTACCCTTGTTTGCTTGGCCAGCCTTTTCCCCAGAATTCACCTGGAGTTTATCAGTACTTTAATCATTTGCTTGCAATTACTGTCATTTTTGAGAATGATAGTTCAGATAATCTTTCTGTGAATAAATCTCTTAAAGTAAGTTGAGTAAATGCAGATTCTGTCAGCCATCACAGTGTTTCACTATTATTAACAAATAAAAAAATATATATATAGATGATAGATAGATAGATAGATAGATAGATGGATGGACTGGGACAGAGTTATAAACATCACTCACAACTCTGTAATATAATGTAATCACTCTAATCTAATACAATGGCTTGAAATCAAACTAGGCCACTTTGAGTAATCGTGAGAAGTTGTAGTCAAGTCATAAAGTTCATCCCACAGAATGATCCTGAAAAGCAATAAGCATGATTTTTCCAATCTGTTTTTTGAAAATTTTTAAATTAATATTGTTTATGAATATATATATATTCTTTTTCATATTTTTTCCATTATAGTCTATCACAGGATATTGAATATAGTTTGCTGTATATAACAGTAGGGCCTATACAGTAGGGCTTGTTGTTTATTCAGTAAGCATTCTTAACCAAGGCTTGTTAAGTAATTTCCAACAGAAAATCAGATACTCTTGACAGATTATGCTAAGAAGTGTAGAACAAGTTACTCAGTTTCACTGACTTCAATAATTAAATCAATCCTAGGCAAACAAATATAACTTACTGCCAATGCCTAGGGACAAACCATGTGCCAGTGTGTTGGTAAAAAACTAAGACAGCACACTAAACACTGAATTGTGCATTTTGGGTAGATGATTTCTCTTCAACCTTTAATTTTCTTAAGTTTCTCTGCTGGAAATATCCGCAATAGCCTATTTCCTCAATAGTGTCCTACAAAGTTAAACATGAATTTAATCAGCCGGGAGATGAGAATCAGAAAGAAAAATCTTAGATCAGTATTTTCAGAGAAGGTGGTTAGGGATGAGTGCTGGCAGATGCTCAGGTTGTCAGCCTTCAATATTGTTCTTCCGTTTTATGTGGTCATTAGTGTTGAGCAAAGCACCCCAGTGCTATGTAATTAAAGGGAGTAGCTTAACCTCAGAAAGAATCCCTGAAGAGGTTTTGTTGGTACAAATAATAAAGGCACAGATGTAGAGGTAACTGATAAAGCTTCTTGTACAAAGGGCTTCTGTATCCATTTGTGCATAATTGAGTTCTGTATATGACACTGTTCTTGAATGGAAAACAATTGATATCTCTGTGCCATCTGTTATTTTGTGTTTGTGCCAAGTGCTAGCATCTTAAGGTAAAGACAGTGGTTTGTGAGAAACACAGTATACTAATACTCACTTGGAATCTGATATTCTAGCAGGGGTTCTTCAGGCTATCAAAGCTACCAAAATATAGCGATGCTTTTTTGTAGGCAAAGAAAGTACTCAATGTTAGCTTTTGGTGAATCACATTTTATGGAGCAATCTGTAAAAATCTAAGAAAGCTTAATTCTTTTTTTTTCCCCTGGAAAAATGTCCCAGTTGCAGATAGCTAATGGTAAATTGGTAAGGTGGATGACATCAGTGTTAATGCTATAGAATAAGTTTGTGAGATCCAGGATTCTTACATCACATGTCTCTCTTTTCATTTGAATACCTCATTATTGAAATCTTGTAGGATTTATGAAGGTGTGACTTGACTGTTGTTATTTCATGACCAATATATGGTACCACCCCAGAAAAAGTGAAAGCAGATCCATTCATGCCCAACTCTTTATTATCTTCAGGGTAAACTGTTCAAGTAAAGGTTTGCTCAGTTATGGAAGAGATGGCATATTCTACTGCTTAACATTGAGAGTGGATTTTCCCACTGTGATCTCATATTCTTTATAAGTGCATAGTATCTTGTTGCTAGCACATGCTATTTTGGGTAGCGGTACAAGGGAGGGAATGAATGTGCCTTCAAGAAAAATGACCTTTCTCCAAAAAATTGTATGGCCTAACCAGACTATAAATCATTGTAACATACATTCACTAGAATTAAAAAGAAGTGAAACATTAGCTGGAACTTTAATAGGATAAAGTAAGGTACTAACTTATCAATTTATCCTCCCACAGCATCTAAATAATTAAATATAAAATTATATATAAATGCATACTCCTCTAGGATAAGTTCAGTTTTTTTTTTTCAATTTTTTTTTAGTAGAAATGCTTGTATTACAGATACTGTAGTGGATTCTCAAACAAATTTTTGAAAACCATTAGAAAAAAATTTTAATAAATTATTCCCTGCCATTGTATTATCTTGTATTTTTATGACTTCTTTTTAGTTTTCAATAAAAATTTATTCTTTATTAAAACTGCTAAATTTGAATAATACAACTGAATGTAACAAGAAAAATTAGACTTTTATTGAAATCCTACTGTATGCATGGACCTGAGCTAGATGCTTCCTAGAATTGAAAGATAGGCTAAACACAGTCCTTTGTGTCTAATACTGAATGGTAACTACTGGTGAACAAGAAAGAATGTGGCAAATAATAATTTTGCACAGTGACAATGGTCAGCATTTGTTGAGTCATCTATTGACTCATTTATTATGAGTCAGAGATATATAAATATTGCCTCTAACCCTTCCAACAAGTGATCTCTATAATTTTTTATTCAGTGTTTCTATATGTAAAATGTTTCTAAGTAAGCATTTCCCATGTGTGCTAATATGCAGAGAAGTATATATGTATTGTTTAATTACTTATTTTTAACTGTTTTCACATCTATTTCATTCAGTCTTATTTCTGGTGCTTAGGGACAAACAATGTGCCAGGATGTTGGTAGGAAAACTAAGATAGCACGCTACACACGTAGTTGTGTCTTTTGGCCAGTAAGAAGGCACCTACAAAGACAAGATGAGTCTATACCCAAAATTCACTAAATAGAGACTAGGAGATTGAAAATGATGGGCAGTCTGTGGCTTGGTCCCAGTCACCTAATGCATCTCCTTCAGTAATAAGAAACTTCTTCCTTGTCTGTAGCTCTTTCTATTCTATCCCTTATTTCCTTGTAGTTATCTTCAGAAGGCCCCAAAGGAGAAAATGAATGAGAAAGGAAAAGAAAATACACTACTAAATATTAAAGAACTATTCCTATTAAAAATAAAATTTGAAAGGGAAATTTAGCAAATTCCTACTTAGAGATTTCAGTGGTAAGTTTAATTTTAAATGATTAATAAGTCAGTGCTATAGTTTGCTGGTGACTTGGGTGTTAGGGATTTAAGCGCAATTTAGAAATTTTAGTTATATATATATATATATAAATGTATTTTTGTAAACAGAAAATTGGAACATGAAAATAACTGCTAGTTCTTTTGCAAGTTGGTAATTGCAACCATTTATCTAGTATTACTTTATCTTGTAAAGGCTAGTATTTTGATATGGTTGCCAGAGTGGGTCTTGTTCAATAGTTAAAGGAAAGCCATAGTCTTGTAAATCAGCCTTATAAGATCTTAACTGGTGAACTGATGGACTGTGTAAATATTTTTGAGAAAGGTGATCAAAATAACTGGATACAAGTGTCCACTGGAAGTCATTGTCCTGATTTGGACATAATGGCATTGATTTGCTGGTGATAGATATGTGAGAAGGAATCCTTTATTTTAGACATGTAAATTTTATGGGTACTTTGATTATATTTTGCATATTTGTGTAATAGAAACACTTTACTCAGTATTCTTAAATAAGAGAATACATGTGGAAAAGGGACCAACATTAGTAGAAGGTATATCCCATACTGCATCTATAAGCCTTCAATGAGGTCTTTCCTTGTAGGATAATTCAAAACCTAGGCCAAAGTTATTTTTGGAAGATTATAGTTACATAAAATTGAGCAACAAATCTTAAGAAAATCTGTAAAATGATTTATAAAAATTCATTAAAAATAGAAAATACTGGAATTCTCATTGTGACTCAGCAGATATGAACCCAACCCAACCAGTATTCATGAAGATGCAGATTGGATCCCTGGCCCCACTCAGTGGGTTAAGGATCTGGCATTGCCCTAAGCTGTGGTGTAGGTTGCAGATGTGGCTTGGATTTGGTGTTGCTATAGCTGTGGTGTAGGCCAGCAACTATAGCTCCAATTCGACCCCTGGCCTAGGAATGTTCATATGCCATGGGTGCAGCCCTAAAAAGATGAGAAAAAAGAAAATACTAATAAGTTAAAAATTGAAATAGGATCATTAACATGTCCTTAGAGACTGTAATTCCTGATCCATTTCCCTGGCACAGTTTGAGGAATTAGAAATGCATGTCAAAAACTTTTTGGAAGTACTAGGAAAATTAAATACTGCATATCATTTATTGTTTTGATAAAACAAGTAAAGGAACAAGGCTGAGGTTGTAAAGGCTAGTTGATAGGCCCAGAATTTGGAAGTTAGGGATCTAATTTGAGACATTAGTGGGAATCATGCAAAATATTTTTTATGTATCTTTAGTAGAATAATAAATCTATATTATTACTGATGCACTTATAGCCTTATAGGTATGCTTACTAATATAGTGACACTATGAAATCTATATTAATAAGTTGATATTCAAATTAATTTCATCGAACACCCCAGTAGGACTTTTTTTTTTTTTTTTTTTTTTGCTACACTGGCAGCATATGGAAGTTCCCCAGCCAGGGAATGAATCTAAACCCCAGCTGTGACCTGCGCCACAGCTATGGCAATGCTGGATTCTTAACCCATTGTGCTGGGCTGGGCCATCAAAACTGCACTCAGCCGACCTGAACTGCTACAGAGGCAATAGCAGATTTTTAACCTGCTGTGCTACAGTAGAAACTCCCCAGTAGGTATTATAAAGTTGTATTTTGTTGGATGAAGAGAATTAGCCAAAACTGTCAGCATGCTTTTTAAATTTTTATTGAAATGTAGTTCATTTAAAATGTTGTGTTAGTTTCGTGTGCAGCAAAGTGATTCATATGTACATATATTCTTTTTAAGATTATTTTCCATTATAGGTAATTACAAGATATTGAATATAGTTCCTTATGCTATACAGTAGGTCCTTTTTAGTTATCTCTTTTGTATATGTATATATATGTTAGTATATGTATTTTAATCCCAAACTCTTAATTTATCCCTACCCCTCCCTTTAGTAACCATAAGTTTATTTCCTATGTTTGTGAGTCTATTTCTGTTTTGTAAATAAGTTCGTTTATATCATTATTTTTAGATCCCTCATGGAAGTGATATCATGTGATATGTCTTCTTTTTTACTTCACTTAGTATGATAATCTCTCAGTGCTCTGTTTTAAATGGCACAGATAACAAATATAATGATAGGGAACAGTTACACTACACAGGTGAAACTAATTTCTGTCAACGTGTGGACTACCAAAACCTTAAGCTTTTGAACCTTTCTTCACATTGTTATTACTGAAAACAGCCTGCAAGCAGGGAGATGTTGAAATCCATTCCTACAGAGCAAAGGGAGACTGAACAGATTAAATGAGTACTCAAATGTATGACATTTAATTTTTAAATTTCCCTTGGCACTTTGGGTTATCTAAGCTTTTGGTAGGAATCCTTCACTGGTGTTCTTCTGGAAGTATATTTGAAGAGATTATATTCTTAGTGGAAAGTCTAGTTGACAGAAAAGTCAGTTGAAGATTCAATGAAATTTATTAATCATAAAATACAACTATGAAGAAAATTATAGAAAATTTCATGAAAAAATTCAAAATAATATGGCCATAGTGACATAGTATTAGGAAAATATTCAGTTAAGAATTTTAATAAGGTACGAGTGTGTACTTAAAACAATTATTCTGCTTATCTTATTTGTAACAGTCCTGTTTATATTAATAAAGTGTTAATGTTGTTTAAAAATGTTTCTTAATATATGTGTATATATGCTATATTTTAAAAATACGTTTGAAATAGTTTTAAAAGGAACTGATTTTAGGTTCCATCAATACGTTAAACATTATTTGGTAGTCAATAAATATTTCAAAAACTATATAATTTTAATAGTTTAGGGACTTCTTGTACGTGTTTTAGGACTTACATGGTTATCCTGGTCTTTTCATGTTAGTACTTTATCATATAGTGTCTTATAGTCACTAATATATATATATATCTTATCTATTGAGAGAAATTGCAAAGTTTGAGAGCCGGACTTGGGTCTGACTAACTATGAAGTACACTGTCCAAAAGAAGATTTAATGTGTAGGTTTGTTCAGACATTTTTGAATGAATGATTTGATGCATGAGTCTGGTTCTACATATACTACCTGTTATTCAACTGAAACTCTACGTGGCACTGAAAATCTTCTCTTCTCCATCATCGTTGTCAACATGTTTTTTGGTTTGCCAGCTCTCCAGTTTTGTTTGTAAAATCATTCACCTCTGTGGTCAGGCCCCATCTTTCAGTTAACTCAGGCCTAGATATTTTAAGTAAAAATGTAGACTTAAAAATAGTATAATGCCCAGGTTTTCAGTCCTAGCAGCTTTCCACAGTAAATGTTACCTTCCTATAATTTTCCTTGTTCCTTCGTCTATGAACTCAAAAGATTGTTCAAATACTTGCTCATGAAAATTAAATGATTCCATCCCACAGTGATGTTTTCCTCCTCCTGTGAAAATATAGAGCTTTATTAATTTGTACTACTTCACACCTACTGTTTCACCTTTCTTATGCTCCTTAAACTTATCCATTATATGATTTGAATATTCATGTATGTATGCTTTGTCTTCAACAACTAGACCGTAACCTCTATGAGGAGTTGGACTTTGGTAATTTTTCTCATAGTACTTGTCACATTTATTTGCCTTTGGTAGTATTACAAAGTAATACTTATCTACTAGTTCAGACTCAGAGTTTCTTTTTTAAAAAATTTTTATTAAAGTATACTTGATTTCGGAGTTCCCGCCGTGGCGCAGTGGTTAACTAATCCGACTAGGAACCATGAGGTTGCGGGTTCGATCCCTGCCCTTGCTCGGTGGGTTAAGGATCCAGCATTGCTGTGAGCTGTGGTGTAGGTCGCAGACGTGGCTCGGATCCTGAGTTGCTGTGGCTCTGGCATAGGCCAGTGGCTATAGCTCCGATTCGACCCCTAGCCTGGGAACCTCCATATGCCGCAGGAGGAAATGGCAAAAAGACCAAAAAAAAAAAAAGTATACTTGATTTACAATGTTGTGTCGATTTCTTCTGTACAGCAAAGTGACCTAGTCCTACATATACATATGTGTGTGTGTGTGTATACATACTCATAGTATGTATATATATATACCTAGTCCTACACATATGTGTGTGTGTATATATACTCATAGACACACACACACACACACACACACATATTCATTCTTTCTCATATTCCATAATATTCTATCACAAGATATTGGATATAGTTCCCCACACAGTACAGTAGGACCTCATTGCTTATCCATTCTAAATGTAATACTTTTCATCTAATAGCCCCAAATTCCCATCCATCCCACTCTCTTTCCCACCCCCTTGACAACTACAAGTCTGTTTTCCATGTCTCTGCAGACTCAGAGTTTCTTGAAAGGTAGAAAAAATGTTTTATGTGCTGCTTCACACCATTCCTGATTTAAATATATTTATTGATTGACATAAAGAGGTACTATTTTTCAAGGAAAAATAGTAAAGACACTTTAAAATCAGGGTAGTCAGAGCTTTTCAACATTTAATTTTCTTTTCTTTTTGCTTTTTAGGGCCACACCTGTGGCATATGAAGTTCTCAGGCCAAGGGTCTAATTGGAACTACAAGCTGCCAGCTCACACCACAGCCACAGCAATGCAGGATCCAAGCCATGTCTGCAACCTACACCACAGCTCACGGCAACACTGGATCCTTAACCCACTGATCCAGGCCAGGAATCGAACCTGCATCCTCATGGATACTAGTCAGATTAATTTCCACTGAGCTACAATGGGAACCCCCCAACATTTTAAATATAGACATTTTTATGAAGTCAAATACTATCCCAACTGCATTTATGTTTTAGTCAAAACACCTAAGTACAGAAAGTCTAGGAAAGGGCCCATTTGCAAACTCAGTATTTAATAGATATGTACAGTTATCAAAATACATCCCTAAATGTGTGAATGGAGATATAAATATTATCTTGCATCTCTGAATCATTCGTCAGGATAGATTTCGTGTTTTTTAATAGGGTTTCTGTAATGTTTTCTCAATGTTTGAAAATGCAGCAACTATGACTTGGCAGAGGCAATGAAAACATTTCTTCCTCTGTTGCCAACAATAACCACCAGAAGCTGTAACTTCATATTTACAGTTACTTGATATATAAGAATTTACAGCAAATTAAAAAAGCTCTTTGCTGCTACTATCCTTACCAAAAAGTGAAATAGTGAAACTATAGGTGGGTTTTTTTGGTAGTTGTTGGCTACTTTGAAGTAAATCCTGAATGCCCTACTATGGGGTTCCTTAATGGCAGTAGCATAACACACAGCCGTCTAAATTATTTACCTGTGTCCCCCATTTATACACAAATATTTTTAATATACTTCTTGACTATTTGCATGTGTGCTAAATGTTTTCGTTAAAATATAAGCGAAGAAGCCATTTTTGATGCCTAATTAAAGCAATATATTTAAGTGTTTTTTTCCACATGAATGCTTCTTAAAAATCTTTTTCATTAGACTGTTTATCATTGTTAGGCTGTCAAACAAGTAAATTAAAACAATATGATTACTGTGTTTGATGATACAGTTTTGTAGCCCCTGGAATTATAAGCACTTCAGTTTTGTTTTCATGCTTTGTTTTGTTTGCTGGTTTTGTTGAAAATGTTTTATGTAAAAATCGTACATGAAGAGTCTTCAAACTTCAAAGAAAATAAGATAACTTAAGCATCCATTAAATACAAACGCACTCTTAGAAGGAAATCATAAGCAAGGTGAAAAAACTGAAAACCATGCAACCTCTACTCTCTAACATTATTGATGATAAAGTTCATCTTTTATAGCTCCTTGCTACCTAGACTAAAGCAACACTTTATCTACTAAGATCTGCCTAAGATTAAGATTCACAATTTCATAGCAATATTTTCAAAGAAAATGTTTTTGCTGAGTTCTTATCTATATTTCTGAAAAATTTTATATACCTATAATTTCACATTTTTTCCCTGTATCTTTTTTGCATGTCAGAATCACGACAATATTAAATAATCCTTTTTTTCAACTCATTCAAAATTTGATTTTCTATGTCAGAATCACTCTTTTATAGATCTCTCAATTCCTTTTTAATTCCATCAGAAACTACATTCCCTTGGGAAACTTTTTTTCCTGAAACAACTAAGTTATCATTTCCTAAACATAAAAGCTTAATGTAAAATGTAAGTTCACAGAGTTCCTTGGTGGCCTAGCAATCAAGGATCTGGTGTTGCCCCTACTTTGACTCAGGTCACTGCTGTGGCTCAGGTTCAGCCCCTGTCCTGGGAACTTCCACATACAGTGGGCACAACCGGAAAAAAAAAAAAGAAATTAAGCAATTAAGCTCTTATCCCAAATTTTGAAGAATTGGTTCTATGGTCATTTATAAGCTACTATATCTTCTAAATGCAGATACTTCTTCTGTGGTATAGATTAATTTTTTATTATATAAAAGGTTGGACTAGCTGGTTACCCAAATTTGTTCAGTCCTAAAACCTATCCTAAGGTTGTAGGTCAATTTGCTGATTCCAATTATTTTCAGTTTTAGTTTAAATTGAACTAATTTTGAAACCAGAATTTTATAGCATGTATCAATTTCCAAAACACAAAAACAGTTAATAACATCATAGTCTATAGACTAAATTCAAAATTTATTGTAAAATCTAATATGTTGTTTTTCATTTACTCTGTATTGTAAATCAAATGTGAGCACAAATTGCAGAAATGGGAATTTCTTTTTCTGAGAAGGTTGTTCGGCTTAATTGAACTTCCTGGTTGACTTAATTAAAAGGCCTGTTTTATTGCAGTGGTTCTCATGCTTGTGATTCTGAAATATCCCTTGCTTTGATGAATATAATGGACAGAAAAGGTTAAGGTTTTGGAAATTTAGTTTCTTCTTGACTAAGATTTCAGATATTGTTTGGCTTTATGGCTAACAAGGCACTTTTTCAGCTTTCATCTAAATCTTTAGCTTTGAAATTAGCTTGCTGAGTTGTGTGGACATGAAAGTAAACTCAGACTTTAAAGTGAAGTCAGACTAGCTTTTGAGCTGATTTCATCAATAAATATATATTGCATAATTGCTTTTTCCAACTTCACAAATTTCCCACTAAAATCATCAGCTGAACTTAAGAGTGTGCTGTGATGTAATTGGTTCACATTTTGGTGCAACATCATTTTTTCACAGTAATAGTTTTCGACCAGATATAGACCTCAGACTATGCACTAAATAGTGCAACTCTAGATAATTGACCTCAAATACTTTCTCAATAATAATATTGTGAGTATATTTTATTTCTTTTTGTGTTGACCTTTTTTCACATGAAACAAAAGGATGGTATAGTTAATTGAAGATTTCTATTGTGTCCATGTTAACTGTACTTTTTCCCCAATTTAGCAAAGAACTGAAGTATGAAAAGTCACCCAAAAATAGTAGGTATTATATTACTCTTCTTAAAAATTCCTTTACACTGAAATTATTACTACACCTGTTGCTAGGAGTTCTTTGACATTAAATTTTTAGTGTGTGTGTGTTTATATATATATTATTGAAATGTGATTGACATATGACATATTCGTTTCAGGTGTACAATGTAGTTATTTGACATTTGTTTGTATTGTGAAATCATTACCATAATGGGTCTAGTAAACTTCCATCACCACACATAGTTACAATTTTTAATAAAAAAGTAAGAATATTTTCAAATTAATCATCTACCATTTCAGATGTAGACACATATGTAAATAATTCTGAAGTAGAAATAGCTATTTTAAATGTCCAATCCTATGTTTCATTGTCTAATATTAGAAAAAGGCACAAGGAATCTTACTTTGGATATACTATTTTAGTCTAACTAGGCTTGTGCCCACTTTTAAAGTGTGATATTACAGTTGAATTTACTTATTTGTGTTACTTTTTTAACTTAAAAAGCTATATGTTTAATTTAAAAATTAGGGAAATAATCCATATAGTGTTTTGACTCCACGCTTTCTTTCCTTTTAGTCCCAAGTTTCTCACATATTTATACCAAGCAAGAGAATTTTACTAACTAAAAGTTGAGGTAGTGCAAGAGACAGTGAGGCAATTGTGATGATTCTCCTGAGAAAAGTGATAAAAAAGGATAAAAAACGATGCTTCCCACAGGGAAAATGTTATATGTTGGGGGCACTTGGTTATAAGAAGAAGAATGTAGAAAACAAATTAGCCAGAGCTAATGTGTACAGTATGAATGGAAGAGAGAAATGGTTTCATAGATGGAGGAAATTTAGGAGAGAAACAAAGTTTTAACAAGGCAAGCTGTTTAAGATGTAACATTTCTTCTATTTTTTTTGTTTAGTTTATTTCTGTCATTTCTCAATAAAGATTTAGAGAAGTCATTAAACAGATGACTGATTGTGAAAGAATGATGCTCGTAACCCTATGGGTGATTTAATTATCTTTGAAATGTATTCACTTATACTATCTCATCCTCATTTGACTTTTAAACAAACAAACAAAAAAATCAAGTCTGAAAGTCTAAAAAATTGTGAACAGATCTAAATTTTTTTCATTTATGGATCTTTAAGTGAAAAACCTCAGAGATTTCCTATGATGAATACTCAAAACAGAAGGTGTTCCAGTCCAACCAAAGATTATAATCATAATTCTTGAGTACTAGTGTAACAATTTAATATCCTTTGCAATGTAATAATACTAATCCACTAAAATATCTCTTCTACATACCCATGCGCATGTGTGTAAATTAACTCTGAGACTGTTTATTTTTGGAATGTCTCATTTTTTTGTTAGTAAGACATATATTGTTCATAAATTTAAATAAATTGTATAGCTATTAGCAACCTTTTCTTCTCCCCAAGCACACATATAACAACCTAATAGCATACCTTGCACAAAGTTGACCATTATAACTATTTAAAAAGATAAGAAAAATGTAAACAAGAAAATGAGGAGGGAACAGGAATTAAGACCAGGGAATATATTTTTTTTTCAGCTCTATTGGGATATAAGTGACAAAATTATGATATTTGAGGTATAATGTGATGATTTGATATACATTGTGAAAGGATTTTCCACATTGAGAATTAATTAACACATCCATCGCTTGACATATTTACCTTCTTATATGTGTGTGTGAAAACATTTAAGTTCTCTCAGGAAATTTCAGTTATGCAGTACAGTGTCATATACTATAGTCACTGTTATACATTAGATCCTCAGACCTTATTCATCTTATAGCTGAACGTTTGCACCCTTTAACCAACCTTTCAATATTTCCTCTATCGCCCAGGATCTGGCAACCATTTTCTGCTCTCTTTCTATGAATTGGACTTTTAAAATTATAGATATAGGTACAGATATAGCTATTTTCCACTTATAAGTGATACCATGAAATATTATTCTTTCTCGTTCTGATTTTCTTCACTTAGCATGATGCCCTCAAGTTCCATTCATGATGTTGAAAATGGCAGGATTTCCTTTTTTTCTCATGGCTGAATAATGTAGCTCATATATTTTGAAAATTAACCTCTTATCAGATATATGGTTTGTAGATATTTTCTCCCATTTCACAGGTTGCATTTTGAGTTTCTGGTGTTTTTTGTTTGTTTTGTTTTTTGCTGTACAAAAGCTTGTTAGTTTGATGTAATTCCACTTGCTTATTTTGCTTTTGTTGTCTTTGCCTTTGGTGTAAAATCCAAAAAGGCATTTCCAAGACCGATGTCAAGGAGCTTACCCACCAAGTTTTCTTCTAGGAGTTCTATGGTTTCAGATTTTATGTTTAAGGGTTTCTTGTTTGTTTGTTTGTTTTTGTTTGTTTGTTTGTCTTTTTAGGACTGCAGCCAAAGCATATGGAGGTTCTCAGGCTAGGGGTTGAATTGGAGCTGTAGCTCCTGGCCTACACTACAGCCAAAGCAACATGGGATCCAAGCCATGTCTTTGACCTACACCACAGCTCATGGCAATGCCAGATCCCTAACCCAATAAGCAAGGCCAGGGATGTAAAGTGCACCCTCATGGATGCTAGTCAGATTGTTTTCTCTGAACCATGAAGGGAACTCCCATGTTTAAATCTTTAATCCATTTTGAGTTGATTTTTTTTCTTTCTTTCTTTTTTTATGCTCAAAAGTGTATTATCAAAAAGAGAAATTAAGAAAACAATACAGTTTCTAATAGCATTAAAAATAATAGACTATACTACTTGGGAATAAATTTATAAGGAATTCAAAAATCTATACACTTCAAACAATGAGACATTAATTAAAGAAATTGAGAAGACACAAACAGAAATATATTTCTTGCTTATGAGTTGGAAGAATAAATATTGTTAAAATGTCTGTATTTCCCAAATCAATCTGTATATTCAATACAATCCTGATCAAAATTTCAATGGAAAAGTTCCTTTGTGGTTCAGCAGGTTAAGGATCTGGTGTTGTCACTGCAGTAGT
This sequence comes from Phacochoerus africanus, assembly GCF_016906955.1. NCBI lineage: Eukaryota > Metazoa > Chordata > Mammalia > Artiodactyla > Suidae > Phacochoerus > Phacochoerus africanus. Next base: position 179,139,183 of record NC_062545.1, on the reverse strand, counting down.
TTTGGTCACTACTATGCCATGGATTCAATCCCTGGCCTGGGAAATTTCATACACTGCAGGCATAGCCCAAAAAATATTTCAATTGAATTTTTTTATAGAAATAGGAAAAACAAATCCTAAACTTTAATGGAACCAAAAAAGTTCCAAATAGCCAAAGCAATTTTGAGAAAGAACAATGCTGGAGTCATTACACTTCCTATTTCAAACTATATTATAAAGTTGTAGTAACCAAAAAAATGTGGTATTAACATCAAAACAGACACATAGTGTTACAAAACCAAATTTAGGTCTACTTGCTGAACATGTGGCAAAGCCAATCTGCTGACATCAGATTGTGTGAAGGAAAGCATGGCCATGGTGTTTATTTCAGGGCACCAAACACAGAACAGAGGAAGCGAGGCCTCAAAAGACCCAAACTCCTCATTGGCTTTTAGGGAAGGGTGTTTAATGACAGTGTGAGGGACAGGGTCACTAGGTCATGATCAGCTCATGCAAAATTCTCGGTTTGGATGATGTTAAGGTAACAACATGATAGTTCAGGAATCTCAATTATTAGTTTTCTGGCTTCAGCATGTGCTGATGGTTACCATGCAATTAACTCCTTCTACCTGATGGAGGTTTTAGTATCTTTAAAACAGCTTACAGATGTGGCTCAGAATATTATCTATAGCTCTTGAGGAGAAACTAATGATCTTTATCTTTGTTTTATGGCTAAATTATTATTATTTTGTCTTGCTTGACTGCTTTCCTTTGCTTCTGTATTTTCTTTTAAAATCTTATTTTTCTGATTAAATTTTCCCTTTGGAACTTGGGGAAGGCATTAGGAGGCTAAAGCTTTTCTACAAACCAGAGACAGGGGGGACTTGGTTTCAATATCCAGTGCAACAGAAAAGGGAGCCCAGAAGTAAACACGATCTGACATGGTCTTTGACAACTACTCTTTGGCAATGGCATCAAAAATATACAATGAAGAAAGTATAATCTTTTTAGTAACGGTGTTGGGAAAACTGGATGCAAAACAATGAAACTGCACTCCTATCTTATACCATACACAGCAATACACTCAAAATGGAAATAAATTTCTCTCTTGGTTTAGGAGACCTTTATCATCATAGTGAATAATGATGTTTCAAGGCCTGTTTATACATATATCAGGAATCTAGTTGATTCAGTTAGAAGAAAACATTTTATATCCCATTTAGAGCATTTCTATGAGTACTGCCTGTAATGAATAGGTGCTAATTAAATCTGTTTTATTCATAATTAATATCCTAGAAAAATCCAAGTAAGTAAGTCAACTAGATTATTATAAACCTCCTTGGATTATCTAGAGTTGTTTTATTTATTTATTTATTTTTCTTTTTAGGGCCACACCCATGGCATATGGAGGTTTCCAGGCTAGGGGTCAAATTGGAGCTGTAGCCGCTAACCTACACCAAAGCCACAGTAACGCAAAATCCTTGCGGCATCTGTAACCTACACCACAGCTCACAGCAATGCCAGATCCTTAACCCACTGAGTGAGGTCAGGGATTGAACCTTCATCCTCATGGATGATGGTCAAATTCATTACCACTGAGCCATGATGGGAACTCTTAGAGTTGTTTTATTCTTCACTTTCTTTTGGACTTAGGAAAATTCCAGCTATGTAATAAATAGTATCTAATAATTATATGAAACAAAGCTTCATAAAAAAGGATATGGAACTTTAACTGAGTCATTTTTGTTATGAGGAAGAAGTTTTTCAGTGGTTCTGCATGTATCCATCATGTGCCTAACTTCAGTAATACCAATGTTCCAATATTTTCAGTCATGTAATACTAATTCTACAGTCACTCCAAAATTTTATCTTGCTGAGAAATCTATTAGAGATATGAAGTAATAATTGCTAGCAATCTCAAAATGTTTGTGAAAGGAGGTGAATTCTAATTTTTTGAAGTTATCACCGGATCTTTGGGGTTGTTCTCCTGCTAATTACTTACAAATGCTATGGACTATTTTATTTTTAAATTACATTTCCCAATATTGCCATCTTTCAATTTATACAAACATTATGTTAAAAACTAAATTGTAGTTTGCTTTTGGTGCTGCTTCCTCAAGCTGCTGTATTGGAAATAACATGGATTTTGAAGTCATGTCGTTTTGGGTCTAAAGTCTTTCACCTGGGCTGTGTGGGATGCTTGAGAATGTAACTTCTCATATTTAGTTTCTTTAGGTATAAAAGAGAATAATATATACTTTACAAAGTTGTTGTGAGGGTTGCGTGAGGTAATACATAAGAAATGTGCTAGCACAGTCATACAGAGTAGATTCATCATAAATGTTAGCTGTTTCAATCCCTATTTCTTCTAAATACATTTAGCCAGACCCTGCAAACTTCTCAGTATCTTTTCCAAGTTTATCCTTTTTCATATTTTTATCTATTGAATAAATTAGGCTTATTTTAAGACTTGATTAGCAATTCTATTGTTCTTTCTGACACCATTTCTCTGATTCTCTGATACCATCTGGATGTCCAAAATTCAATTCAATTCTGACACTAACTTCCTGGAATTAGTACTGATCCTACAAGTTAAAGGGCTCAGTCCTATAAGACTGCATCCACTCAGACACCATTCGCAATTTCCAGTTTTCATCCATGCTTCTAACCAGCCAACTATAAATTTGGGAGTTCTCATGACTTCCTCCCCTGCCAAGTTTGATTTGCTAAAATGACTCATAGAACTAAGAACACTTTCCTTAGATTTACCAGTTTATTATAATGGATACAACTCAGAAATAGACAAATAAAACAGATGCATAGGGCAAGATATGGGGTGGGAGAGTGAGGCGATATTGAGATTTCATACCTTCTCAAAGTGTTCCACCCTCCTGGCACTTTAGTGTGTTCACCAACTTGAAAACTCCCCAAACCCCATTACTGAGGTGTTTCCATGAAGGTTTCATTATGTAGGCATAATCGATGAAATCACTAGCATTGATATTCAAACTCAATCGCCCATCTCCAGCCTCCTCTTCCCTCCCTGAAAGTCAGGAGATAGGACTTAAAGTTCCAATGTTCCAACCATGGCTTGGTCTTTCTGGAGAACAGCCCATACCCTGAAGCTATCTAGAGACCAGCCAAGATCCACCTTATTAGCATAAATTCAGGTATGGTGGAAAGGGGCTAGTGATAAATAATGCAAAGTGCTTCTATCACTTAGGAAATTCCAAGAGTTTTAGGAGATCTGTGCCAGGAATCAAGAACAAAGATTATATGTACATATATACTATATAATATACACACGTCCCATTATACTACTGCAATTTATTATTTATTACTTCTAAGAACTCATATATTATTTATTTATATTAAATTGTGCTTACATTTATTATCTTTGTACTGATATTGTAAATTACATGCTAACAGGAGCCATTTTTACTCACTTTTATTTAATCTCTTAGTATATCATCTTATACCCAACATTATCTAAGAATTTTCTAAGTGTTTATGTGCTTCATTGATACAAATAAAATAGGGATGTTTTAAACCTTCATCTGTATAGCATCATAATGCTTTGAGCTATCACATGGCCAAATCTAAATGGCTAATGTCTTGAAGATAAATTAGCCTTGGTTCAAATATGTTTAGTGTCCCTCAGTGACCAAAACCAAGTTATTCTTACTCATCTCTTTGAAGTTCAGTTTCCTTACCACAGAGATAGAGACAATTATAAGACCATAAAAAGATTTGAGAGAAAGATACACACATGCACACATTTGCATGCACACACACAGAAATAGAGGCTGTCATATACTCAACATAATTTCACTATTTTTACTGGACTTTTTCATTATTAAGGGCACAACTTGTCTAGATCTCTTAAAACAAAAAGCAAAAAGCAAACAAATGTTTTATTAGGCAGGCATTTGACTTGAGAAGAAATGACCCTGTTGTGTGCATGCCTATGGTTCCCTCTAGGGGGTTCAATGATTAGATCATTCTTACTCTGCAGTAGTACAAACAGATGAGCATTCTCCTCTTTTGAAATGGAGATAGCCCTATGTATATTTATTATCTATATTTTCACATTCCCTTAAATACTTAAAAATGGGTTCTATTAATATTCTTGAGATTGTTTTGGAAGGTTTTTATTTATTTAAAAGTTTTTTTTTTAATCAAAAATGTTGCTTTGCTGACAGTTCTGGTCCTTATCAGAACCTGGCTATTGTTTGTCAGAAATATAGGCAAATTTTTTATTAATACACGATATTAAAAGAACTCATGAACTTGTCTCTACTCCACTACTTAAGAAATAAATACTAATATGTATTTCTCTATAACTGGTGTAATGATCCTTTACTCTTTCCAAATAAGTTAGACATGTGTATACAGATCAAACATTAGAACCATCCCCTATTTGGAACACATGGAATCAGTAGATATAAGAACAGAAAATATTAAATCCTAATTAATGTTGTGTACTTTTTGCTTATCTTTATTTCTATCAAAATCCTTAATAACTTCAAAAGATTTCACCTTTATTTCCAGACAGCTAATCTTCTGCAGGCACTCATCATACATACTAATATATGCATAATATAGAAATTCATTTACATGAAGTACATTGCTATATAAACTGGAGTTTGAATCTTTGCAATCCATCATTAAGATTTTTCTTTAACATAGTAATTATGTTGCAGTACTTTTATGCTTTCCACAATGATGTTTCCCATTTTGACTTACACGAGTTTGTGAATTCTAAATGCTATAGCTTGTATAGACCAGTACCTATTTAAGTTTATTACTTTAAATAATCAAAAGGGCAAAATTTTCAAAATCCTCTTTGAGGAAGAGAATTAAGTCATGAAACACTGGTAATATTTATAAGTGGAAAAAGTGAACCACAGGTTGTTATTAAGAACTTACATTCTGAATCTGATTGTCATGTTTGAATTCATTTTCTGCTACTTTTTTTAATTACTCAAATGAATTTATCACATCTGTAGTTGTATAATGATCATAACAGTCCAATTTCACAGGATTTACATCCCACAGCCCAAGCACTTCCCCCCACTCCCCAAACTGTCTCCTCCAGAGACCATAAGTTTTTCAATGTCTGTGAGTCAGCATCTGTTCTGCAAAGAAGTGCATTATGTTCTTTTTTCAGATTCCACATGTCAGTGAAAGCATTTATGTTGGTGTCTCATTGTATGGCTGACTTCACTTAGCATGATAATGTCTAGGTCCATCCATGTTGCTAAAAATGCTGGTATTTGGTTCATTTTAATGGCTGAGTAATATTCCATCGTGTATATATACCACACCATCTTGATCCATTCCTCTGTCGATGGACATTTAGGTTGTTTCCATGTCTTGGCTATTGTATAGAGTGCTGCAATGAACATTGGAGTATATGTGTCTTTGCGAGTCATGGCTTTCTCTGGGTAGATGCCCAGGAGTGGGAAGGCTGGATCAAATGGGAGTTCTATTTTTAGTTTTCTGAGGACTCTCCCTACTGTTTTCCACAGTGGTTGCCCCAATTTACAATCCCACCAACAGTGTACTAGGGTTCCTTTTTCTCCACACCCTCTGCAGCACTTATTGTTCCTTGACTTTTTGATGATGGTCGTTCTAGTGGGTGTAAGGTGATACTTCATAGTGGTTTTGATTTGCAACTCTCTAATAATGAGTGATGTTGAACATCTCTTCATGAGTTTCTCAGCCATCTGTATGTCTTCTTTGGAGAACTGTCTGTCTAGATCTTCTGCCCATTTTTTGATGGGGTTGTTTGCTTTTTGGGTATTGAGCTGCAGAAGGTGTTTCTAAATTTTGGAGATTAATCCCTTGTCAATTGATTCACTTGCAAAGATTTTCTCCCATTCTGTGGGTTGTCTTTTTGTGTTGTTTAGGGTTTCCTTTGCTGTGCAGAAACTTTGAAGTTTGATTAGGTCCCATTTGTTTATTTTTGTTTTTATTGTCAATACTCTGAGAGGTGGATCTGAGAAGATGTTGCTGTCGTTTATGTCAGAGAGTGTTTGGCCTATGTTTTCCTCTAAGAGATTTGCAGTGTCTGGTCTCATATCTAGGTGTTTAATCCATTTTGAGTTTATTTTTGTGTATGGTGTTAGGGAGTGTTCTAATTTCATTCTTTTCCATGTGGCTGTCCAGTTTTCCCAGCACCACTTATTGAACAAGCTGTCCTTTCTCCATTGTATATTCTTGCCTCCTTTGTCATAGATGAGTAGGCTGTAGGTATGTGGGTTTCATTCTGGGCTTTCTCTCCTGTTCCACTGATCTTTATTTCTGTCTTTTTGCCAGTACCATATGGTTTTGATGATTGTTTCTTTGTAGTGTAGTCTGAAGTCTGGGAGCCTGATTCCTCCAGCTCCATTTTTCTTTTTCAGGATGTCTTTGGCTATTCTGGGTCTTTTGTGCTTCCAAGCAAACTTTAAAATATTTTGTTGGAGTTCTGTGAAAAATGTCCTTGGTCATTTGATAGGGATTGCTTTGAATCTGTAGATTGCCTTGGGTAGTATAGTCATTTTGATAATATTAACTCTTCCAATCCAAGAGCATGTTATATCTTTCCATCTATTTGTGTCCTCTTTGATTTCTTTTATCAGTGTCTTATAGTTTTCAGAGTACAGGTCTTTTGTCTCTTTAGGTAGGTTTACTCCTAGGTATTTTATTCTTTTGGATGCAATGGTAAATAGGATTGCTTCTCTAATTTCTTTTTCTGCTCTTTCATTGTTAGTGTATAGAAATGCTGTCAATTTCTGTGTATTGATTTTGTATCCTGAGACTTTGCCAAATTCATGGATGAGCTCCACTACTCTTCAACATAGTTCTGGAAGTCCTAGCCACAGCAATCAGAGAAATAAAAGAAATAAAAGGAATCCAAATTGAAAAGGAAGAAGTAAAACTATCCCTATTTGCAGATGACATGATACTATATCTAGAGAATTCTAAAGACTCTACCAGTAAACTGTTAGAGCTCATCCACGAGTTTTTCTGCTACTTTTTAGCTGGGTGACTTTCCTTAACTTCTCTGTGCCTTATTGCCTTCTATACAATGAATTAGCACTATAAAAAGATAAACTAGGTGAAGATTTTAACACAATAGCCAGCGCTTAGTAAGTAATATCAACCAATGCAATTACTATTTTTATTACCCTCATCTTTCAGTGTATTTGTAGGAAGATATTTTGACAAGCTTTTGGACCAGATGTTTTTAATGTATGTGAATCCACTCAGTATAATATATTTTTAGAATCATTTCACTTAACAAAACTCAAGCACCTATTTATTTCTCCTACACAAACCTTGTAAGCATTTCCTATTTTGTGGACCTTTTATCATGATATTGTTACTTATTTCATTCTTAAGGTTAAATATTTCATAATAAAACATATTGAAAAACTCTTTCACCATGAAAAGCTGGTTTTGTCAGACTAGTGAACTCTAACTTTTTTGACACCTGAATCTTCTTTCCTCATGGTCAGAGACTTCATACTATACCATTTACTCACAACTGCACAGGTCTGTCCTCACTGGATATTCCAACAAACGAAATAGTAAATTCATTAATAGCCAATATGCTTAAAGTAAATCTTATATCACAGAAATTTTCCATAGGCAGACCTAATTGAACTATAATGAATATTCTCAGTTTTGCATTCTCTATCTTTTTTGAGGTTAAGGATCCACCTTGGAATCCAAGTAGTTTGGGCACTATTTTAAATAACTTTTATGATTGCCTTCATTTAAGAATGCTTTCCAATTCAGACTCTATTGAACTTATCAAAACACAGTGTGCTTGAAAAGTGTTAACCCAATGCTGTCAGATGTCTTTAAGGCTAAATCTTCTATATATGGAGAGTGACACATTCATATATAGTGAGAGTCTAAAAAAAATCCATTACTTGAAATAATCTAGTAGATCAGATACATTCAAAGAATTCTTATAGAAAATCATTCATAGAAAAAGTAAATGTATATTTTAAGATATGTCCTTGTTGAGTAAAATTAATTACATTTATAAACTTTGCCATTTAGAAAGAAATTTGTGGAGTTCCCCTGGTGGCTCAGCAGTAACCAACCTGACTAGTATCCATGAGGATGTGGGTTCAATCCCTGGCCTCACTCAGTAGGTTAAGGATCCAGCATTACCATGAGCTGTGGTGTAGGTCACAGATGTGGCTTGGATCCTGTGTTGCTGTGGCTGTGGTGTGGGTCATCAGATGAACCCCAGCTGGACCCCTAGCCTGGGAACTTCCATATGCCACAGGTGCGGCCCTAAAATAAAGCGGACAAAAAAAAAGAGAAATCTGTAAGAAGAAAGATAAGCTATTGCAACTCTTTGTTTTGTCAGACAAATGCAAATATAATTTGATAGTAAATGTATATTCAATTAATTTATTTTCATTTTACACTAGTATCAATTTCTAGTCTACTTTAGCATTTTATTCCAATGGCCGTACCTCTGATCTTGCAATCACTACAAATTTATCTACCACTAAAATATTGAATTGTGACATAATTCTTTTTATTGACTGAATTTTTTTGGCTTCCTGACTCCTTTGTTCTCAGTGTGTATGCCTTTCAAATTTTCAAGCTGTTCTAGTAATTCATCCAATTGATCATCTTCCACCATTAGTTTCCTTCTAAACTAATTTCTTTCCAGAAGAGCTTGGCGTCCATGGTTTGTTGCTTAAACTGTGTCTCCTCCATTGCTCTGATCCCTTGTCCTTTTGCCTCACTCTGTTGAGTCTTAACATATAATATCAAACTGCTGGATTTTGAAGGCCAAAAGACATCTGCATCAGTTATCTGTTAGTCTGTAAAAAACTGCTTTAATACCTAAGAGCTCAAAATAATCACATCCTAATATATTTCTTCTAATTATCTAATTTCTGATGAGTCAGTAACTTAAGTGGCTATTCTTTTGCTTCATATAGGTTGTAATATTATCTGAATCACTTGGTGGTATTTTGTGGGTGACTGGTCTGGTCTGGAAGGTCCAAGATAACTTCATATGCCTGAAACCTTGGTGGCTATGGGTGGAAGGCTGAGCTTAACTCTCCCCTCTCCTTAATTATGTAATCTCAAGATCTCTTTACCTTTATGATACTAGGTACTTTTTAAATGCAGGGGGTCATGCAATGACTAGGAAGTTATAAGTTTATTTATAATAGAGCTTGCAGAAACAAGGTATGATTGCTATACAGGAGACAAATACAATGGTAACTAACATTGTATTATTAACAGTAGGAGAGAGATTTTACTCACTGGTAGTCAAGGGTGGGCTTTCTTAAGGTAAAAATCTAAAATGTGAGAGTAAGACAGCCATGAAACAAGTAAAGGAAAGAACATATTAAAAAGAAAGAACAAAATCAGAGTCCATTGTCCAGAAAGTTTTGTCTTGCTGAGGCAGGAAGTCCCAAACATAATGTCCAATATGAGAATAGTTGTGTATATGGTCAGAACCAGAACTTGCAGGACCTTGTAGGTGTGGTTAACAAGCATGGGTGAGTCCATAAAGTATTCTAAGTAGAGGAATAGAAGAGCTGATTTCTCTTATAAAAGATAATCTGGCTAATCCCAGAAAATGAGAGAAAGTCGAAAGCAAAAGCATGTTGGCCTGCTTAAATGCTGTCACAGGACATGTGCAGTAGTCCATGGAGAGGTAATAGTGGTGGTAGTGGAGACTGAGAGAAGTCTATAAACCCCTAATATATTTTGAAGGTAGAATCAATAGAAATAACCATCTTTTCTAACCATAGACAATATTGTTGAGCAAGTAGTTGTCATTTCTGATCTCTGCTCTTTAACCATCTTTCAAATGCCAAAAATATGTAACCCAGATTATAAATTCCTAACAGAAAATGCCTTCACTATAATCATTAATCATATTAAAATTGTCAAAAACAGTAGACAGTAGTTCCCATCATGGCTCAGTGGTTCAGAACCCAACTAGTATCCATGAGGACATGGGTTTAATCTCTGGCCTCGATGAGTGGGTTAGGGATCTGGCATTACCATGAGCTGTGGTGTAGGTCATAGACTCGGCTTGGATCCTGCATTGCTATGGCTGTGGTATAGACCGACCACTGTACCTCCAATTCGAACGCTAGCTTGCAAACTTCCATATGCCTTGGGTGCAGCCCTAAAAAGACCAAAAAAAAAAAAAAGTAGACATTTTCAGTATTAACTCCTGCGTTGCTAACTTTTGGTACATTAGATTACTTCCTATTCCTTGAAACACACACCTCCTTTAATCTTTGTGACACAACTTTCTGGATCTACATATCTCTCTGATAATTTTTATTTTCTTCCAACTCCATAATTGATTATATTCAAGATAAAATTCAAATTTGGCATTTTCTATGTCTTTGCTAATCTTTACTCTGAGCTATCACAAAAGAACTGTGGACTGCAGTCATTCCTTCCTTCTGAGCACTAGATCCGTATTCCTATATGGCTGCCAGTGATATGCATTTCTGGGCTTGAAATAGACAAAATGTTCCATGAAACCCTTTCAATGCAACCAACTGAAACTGCTGGGAAATTTTCTTAAAATATTACTAAATCATTCAAGTGTTTATTTAAAAAATGTCATGCAAATAATATGGTGAGGCTACTTTTGCCCTGAGGGCATCTGCTGATATGGGCAAATTTGAGCTTCAGTTTTGATGGCATCCCTGGGGGAGGGGCGTAGAGCTCCAGACCCAGAGTTTTCCCTGGGAGAGTGTCTACCAATAGAAGTTGGAACTCAAAGGACTGAATCCACAGGGTAAGAGCAGAGCAGAAATAAACCCAGTTTACATATTCCTACTCCTAAGGGAGTGCAAAGAAATTTGCTTTTGAAGTGAGCAGGGTGAGGGTGACATGGGGACCCTTCTTGAAGTTATAATCACAAACTGGTTCTTATATGGATTTTTAACTCAAACCAATGTCATCTGGATGATTAAAATAAAACTTCAAGGCATGAACTTGGATAAAGCAATCTGAGATATTGATGTCAAGAGTTGCCTATGAAAACAAATCTCCAGTGGAGGAAGCCATCATCTTAGGAATGGAATATCCTATAAATATGTTTTAAAGTAAATTCAGTAGCACAGAGTTAAAATTAACCAATAATACAAAGAAACAAGATACCCTGAGAGGAAGCCAAAAGAAATACACTCTTGACAGTATAATTGGAATTATCAGACTGTATAAAACAATTACTTTATTTAAAGAAATAAAAGACAAGCCTTACTACCTTTGCAGATAATGGGAAAGGATTAAAACAGTGGAATAGAAGACATACCAAATAACTACACAGAACATTTATAAACAAAACTCCATTATTATAATTAAAAACCAATGGATGAGTTTAACAGATTAAGCAGAGCTGAAAAAAGAATTAATGAACTGAATTACCTCATAGAATTTATTTATAATGCAAAGAAGATACCCTAGAAACAGAATATTTGGAAGAGAGGCTAAGAGAAATTGAAGACAATAAAAAATGCTCTAAAGTAAGAATAGAAAGAGAAGAACACAGGTGTTATTTGAGGAGCTAACAATGAGAGTTTTCCAAAAATTTCCCAGATGAAAGACACCAAACCTAAGAGATTTAAGAAGCCCATCAAATCCCAAATTATAAGTAAAAAGAAACCTACACCTAAAAGCATTATACTGAAGCTACAGAACATCGAAGACAAAAACATTTTAAAGTAGCTAGAGGAAAAAAGACATTGACTTCAAAGTTTGAGACTGTGAGCTTAGTTCTGTACAGGAATAATGACCATCTGAAGACAGTGGAATTATATCCTGATGTGTTGAAAGGAAAAAAAAAAAAAACTGTCAACCTATAATACTATGTTTACGAAAAATATATCTTAAGAATGAGGTTTAAAATATATTTTTAGAAAGTCAAGATCAGAAAGTTCACTAAAGATAGTTTTGTATGATGTACCATAGGCAAAAAGAAAGTGATCACAGATTTGGAAGGTCTATAATGAAAAAAGGAATTAAGATCAAATAATCTGTATGGATATAAAGTTATGATAATGCCCAATGGATTTTTAAAAAATAAGAGGGAATTAAAATTCATGACTCAGTAACATATCAGGATAGGAATAAAAGCGGCAAAGTGTTCTAAGTTTATTATTTTGTCTAAGAGGATGGGAAAGGCATAAATTGATGCTTTTGGATAACTTATGTATGCTTGTTTCATGCTTGAGGATAATTAATAAAATGATAGAGACAGCAATTAAGTTCCCACCTAGTGACAGCAAAAGTGTTAAATAATGAGATAATCATTAATATGAAGAAGACAAAGAAATAGAGAACACAAAACAAACAGAAAATATAAAATAAGAAGGAGTACTTGCACCCAAATATATCTGTACATTAAACTTAAGTAAATGAAGTGTTGAATGGTCTGGGTAAAAGAAAAGGACGGCTAGACTTTTTTGAAAAATAAAACACAATGACATGCTGTTTAAAAAGGTGCTTATAAAATATAAGGTTATGGAAAGTATAAAAGGATGGAAAAACCATAATATGTAAATGTTACCTAAATGTATACCAAGATAACTATGTTAATATAGAGTTTTAATTAATGTAACATTAATAGAAATAAAGGAGATTATATTTCATAATGATAAAAAGCTTCAAATCATCAATAACAAAGCAATTTTAAATTTATATATACTCAATAGCATAACCTCAAAATCTGTAAAGCAAAAGGGAGACAGCACTGCAAGAAGAAATTTTTCAAAAGCTTCTAAACTATTTTAGAAGAGTTTAATACACTCTTCTAAATTAATCCAAGTAAATAGGCAAAAAAAAAAACCAACCAAAAACAACAAAGACAAAAAAGAAAACACAAAATACCTAACATCTATATAAATGATATGGACAGTGCAGTTATCAGACTTCACCCAGTAGATCCACATAAATCCCAAAACTACAGGCTACTCCTTCTTTGTGAACACACACAAAACAAAAATTGATCCTATTTGGATTGATAAAATAAGTTTTAACAAATTACAGAGTGTTGAAAACATTTGGACCATTTTCTCTATGATTCAGTTAAGCCAAAAAAAAAAAATCAAGACAGAGATAATAAAACATGCCTGTTCAATAAGTGTTGTTGGGAAAACTGGACAGCCACATGTAAAAGAATGAAATTAGAACACTCCCTAACACCATACACAAAAATAAACTCCAAATGGATTAAAGACCTAGATATAAGACCAGACACTATAAAACTATTAGAGGAAACCATAGGCTAAACACTCTCCGACATAAACAAGAGAGCAACTGGTTCTCAGATCCACCTCTTAGAGTAATGACAATAAAAACAAAAATAAACAAATGGGACTTAGTCACACTTAAAAGTTTCTGCACAGCAAAGGAAACCCTAAACAAAATGAAAAGACAACTCACAGAATGGGAGAAAATATTTGCAAATGAAGAGACTGACAAGGGATTAATCTCTAAAATTTATGAACACCACCAACTGCTCAATACCAAAAAACCAACAACCCCATCAAAAAATGGGAGAAGATCTAAACAGATGATTCTCCAAACAAAAAACACATGAAAAGATGTTCAACATCACTCATTATTAGAGAAATGCACATCAAATCCACTTTGAGGTATCACCTTATACCAGCCAGAATGGCCATCATCCAAAAGTCTACAAACAATAAGTGCTAGAGAGGGTGTGGAGAAAAAGGAACCCTAGTACACTGTTGGTGGGATTGTAAATTGGTGCAAGCAATGTGGAAAACATTATGTTGATTCCTCAGAAAACTAAAAATAGATCTACCATTTGACCCAGCAATCCCACTCCTGGGCATCTACCCAGAGAAAGCCATGACTTACAAAGACACATGTACTCCAATGTTCCCTGAAGCACTATTTTCAATAGTCAAAACATGGAAACTACATAAAGGTCCATTGACAGAGTAGTGAATCAAGAAGATGTGGTACATATATGCAATGGAATATTACTCAGCCATTAAAAGGAACGAAAATCCAGCATTTGTAGCAGCATGGATGGACCTAGACATTATCATGCTAAGTGAAGTCAGCCATATAATGGGACACCAACATCACATGCTTTCACTGACATGTGGAATCTGAAAAAAGGACAGACTGAAGTTCTTTGCAGAACAGATAATGACTCATAGACTTTGAAAAACTTCTCGTTTCTAAAGGAGACAGTTCAGGGGGTGGGGGGATGCGCTGGAGTTGTGCAGTGGAAATCCTATAAAATTGGATTGTGATGATCATTGTACAACTAGAAGTGTAATAAATTCATTGAGTAATTAAAAGATAATAAGACATAGCTCATATGTTTGGAAATAAACACTTGCCTATCAGGTATCCCTACTGTGTGACTAAATAGGTGCACAAATTTGACATGTCCACCAAACTCCAGACTACCCCTCTTTCCTTCCCCATCTTCATCACTCATCCACCTCATTGTCTAAGGCAACATTTCTGGTCCCATGACATTGCCTTAGTTCAGGGCTTCTCTTTGAGTTTCTTCTCTTGGAGGTTCATGCTCCTATCTGCCACATTATTTGTTCTAAAAGATTGGTTTAGGGAGTTTCTGTTGTGGATCAGTAGGTTATGAACCTGGCTAGTATCCATGAGGAAGCGGGTTCAATCCCTGGTCTTGCTCAGTGGGTTAAGGATCTGGTTTTGCTATGAGCTGTGGTGTAGGTCACCGATGCGGTTTGGATCCTGCATTGCTGTGCCTGTGACATAGGCCGGCGGCTACAGCTCTATTTTGACCCCTAGCCTGGAAACTTCCATATGCTGTGGATATGGCCCTAAAAAGCAAACAGTAAATAAATAAAAATAAAAGATTGGTTTACTCATATAAAGCCCTTATTTTAAAAATGTTAAAAGACCCTCAATACGAATAGGATAAAATTCAAACCCTATAACATAACACTCAAGCATCTTTGATAAGAGCCCCCCTTTTTTTTTCATCTTTATTTATTCCCAAGCCCTCATGTACCTTTTGTGCACCAGTTATGCTGGTTCACTTATACTTCCCTAAACATCTCATCCTCACTGTCTCCTCCTTAACTTTACCCCTGCTTATCCCCCTACCTGGAATATCCCCCTTTATTTCTTACCCACCTCACCATTTCCTATAAATCCTAGGAGACATAGCTCAACTATCACCTTCCTTGTGTGCTGAAACCTCATAGTGTTATTCATCTCTTTGTTTTCTACCCTAGAATTGTTTATTCGTCTGTCAGTCTTTCAAATTAGCTGTTTAAATGTCCGCCTATTTTGTTAGACCATAAACTACATGCAGACAGGATTTTTTTCTTCTTTATTTCTTTTTTATTCTTAGCACATATATGAGAAGGGCTCAAAAATTGAATTTATGAATAAAATTAGAATTTATATGGTAAGTAAAACACATTGAAAGAGGTGATAAGGGTGAGTCAACAGATTTACCATGAAAAAGGAGAACACTTAAGTAGATGGAATATCAGATGGCACATTTTGTGTGGCAGTCCTAAAACCTTTTTGAAGGAAGGGTTTCCAGGTAGAGTTGTTCAGTTTTTATTTTTATTTTTTTGTCTTTTGTCTTTTTTAGGGCCACATCCGCGGCATATGGAGGTTACCAGGCTAGGGGTCCAATCAGAGCTACAACTCCTGGCCTATAACACAGCCACAGCAATACCAGATCCACGCCCCATCTGCAACCTACTCCATAGCTCACGGCAACTACAGATCCCCAACCCACTGAGCGAGACCAGGGATCGAACCCGCAACCTCGTGGTTCCTAGTCAGATTCATTTCTGCTGCGCCAAGACGAGAACTCCTGTTCAGTTTTTATACTGCACAATGCAAGAGAGTTCCATAAACATTTAGTCAGGATGCAATTGTGTTGCTCAGAGCAATCCTGAGTGCAAAAAAATCGTCAGTGGTCCCATGCAGTTTCCTTGATTAAATGAATCATGTCCTTAGAACCCAGGAAATAACTGTTATTTATTTTGACTATTGGGAGTCATCATTAAGAAATGAACTATATTTTGCCTACTCTAAATAATGAGATAAGTGTGTAACACTTTTAGAAATCGTCCCATTAAAACAAAAAAGGTTAGGTATATAATGTAATGTGTTAATTATATAGGAGAAAAATCACAATTAAGCTAGATAAATGAGCCATTGTAGTGGGTTAAAATCCATGCCAATCTGTGGTGTAATTTACAAGGTTTGCTTAAAGTCTACATATAGGAATTACGACTTGTGGTCAAATATGTCCTGACCAAGTAATTTAGAATATAAATTCATATACTTGTGTTATTCATTTTATTAAGTAATGAGTATCCAGAAACCCAAGGACTGAGCCTCATGTGGGATAATTAGAATTCACAGGCTTGAACAAGTGGCTTCATCTTCATAATTTCATGCTGTGTGGATACTCTGCTTTTATACCCAGATCATCATTTGGTTGCTAACAGTATAAACCAAATACAGTCATGACAATTTTTTTCTGGGACGTGCCAGAAGGAAAAAAGTAAACTGCTAGTTTTACCTGAAAATGCTATTTTAAAGCAAGAAGTCTCACTGACTGCCCACATTCAGGAAATCTTGTTTCCCTACCCAAGCTGAAATTCCCAGGCTTAACTATCACCCACCTCCTAATACTCCTTCCCTGTTGATGGATGCATTCTTAAAAATAGCTTCTCACAGTAAGAGTAGCCACTGGCTTATTGCAAACACATATTTTATCCATTTTAATATCTCTTTGTCTACAGATCCTCCTGCTGTGGAACCAGCATTTCTGGAAATTCGGCAAGGACAAGACCGAAGTGTCACTATGAGCTGCAGGGTCCTGAGAGCATATCCAATCAGGGTGCTGACCTATGAGTGGCGCTTGGGCAACAAATTATTACGGACGGGTCAGTTCGACTCTCAAGAATACACAGAGTACCCGGTGAAGAGTCTTTCCAATGAAAACTATGGCGTTTATAATTGTAGCATTATAAATGAAGCTGGAGCAGGGAGATGCAGCTTTCTTGTTACAGGTAAGATGCTGAATATTTTACCTATTTTTTAGATCATGGGAGCTTAGGCTTATGTCAGTATAAGAATGAAAGCATTTTGCAAATCCATGAGCATGCTATGAACAGCATGACTGATCTATTTAGAACTTTTATTCATTTATTTTCAAGGCAGGTATATTTTAGTAAAGACAGTTTATGTGCTTACAAAACTAGACAGAAGATTATGTGAATTCAGGTAGATTTGGTGCTAAGGTTGGTTATTTTGAGTGTTTCAGTAATAAAGTAACAAATCTTAACTAGCTTTATTTAGATGTATAATTCTAAAATCCCTTTTGATCCAACAGCTGCTCTGGTTTTCTTAAGAGTAAAGGGTGCTTTCTTTTTCTGGTTTATTTGTTTATTACCTCTTAATATATGGTGACTCTCCACCTTGTCCTTGGCTTACCAAAGGTTTAGAAATATTCAAATAGAAATCAATAAAGTTCTACCTGGCATATAATGAATCTGACAGAATTATCAATAATTTTATGTCATTATCTTTTAAAAATAAATATTAAATCTATATTAAACTGTAGATTATTACTTAAATTATTTTTGTAATCTAAAGTAAATCAGTGTTATTTTTGAGCTAGGGTGTAGGCATCCATTAAAAGGATATACTTCTTTTCATTATCTGTGTGTTCTAGATAAAGTTAGTTGTCATATAAGTGTTTATGTTTGTAAAAGAAGAAACTGGCCATTGTATATTATCTGGAAAGCAATCGTAAAAATTATGATTAAAATGTTTCATACTTAATTCAGTCTCATTCATTGGTAATGTAAATTCTTATTAATGAGTTCTTCCTCATAAGAAAACTCTCTTATGGATTGCCTTGAGACTTTTTGCTTCCTAAAAATGGGATATTAAGTAGATAAATTGTAATTGACTAACCAAAAAATATAAAGACATCCTCTCTGCTGAATCTTGCCACCTCTTGGTTTTGCAATCTCTTTTATTAACATTCAGTTGAACTTAAGGATTTTCTACTTGATTCTTAATGTGAACTCTTAAAACAAAATCAAAGCTCCCTAGGATAATTACTACATGTTGATATAATTTTTATCCCTAGGAATATTTACAAGGGTAAGAGAAAGCAGTCTATTACTCTGATAACAATTTAAATGGCATGATGTACTTCCGTTTTTTTATATATTATTATCCCAAAGCAATAAGAATCCTTCAAAAAAAGCATTTTTTTTCACATATTGGTACAAGTAAAATACTTTACTTTCTTTCATTAACCTTCCAAAATAAAAATACTCCATAAAATTAACTAAACCCCTTCCTTCAACCTTTTAGGGCTTACATAACATTCTAATTTTCTTTGGTGACAGTTTTCTAACTTTAACTAGTTTAGACCATGCTGCCTCTGCAAGATTTTCATTTGTTCTGTATTATAGTATCCAAATCCTATAAACTAGAAGACAAGCTGAGAGCAAAAGAAATGCTAGGTCCTTTCTCCCATTCCAGACCATGGGGTGCAGTAACTGGATTTTCAATAGCTGTAGAAAGGAATAAACCTGTTGTGGATCGCCCCATGGAGGGAGAGGAAATAGCCCCATGTATTAATTTATTTCCAGTGTGCACTTTTCAATCTTCAGTCCAATATCATTGTTTCAAGATCTCCACATAAAACCTAATGTATTTGGGAAGAAGAGAAAGGGAATGATTGAATTCCAAGTACAGTGTGATTCAGGAAAATATACAAAGAAATCAATGATTCCATAGAATCAGACGTCTGGAAGTAACTCTGAAAGGCTATTTACTTCTGGTAAAACATACCAGTAGTAATAATTCTTATGAATGTCCCATAATTTGAAACCCTTTGAAACTATGTAGAAGAGAGCTAAGGAATATGATATATGCAAGGATGCATATATTCATTATGCATATATTTTTGATCCACAAAACAGATCTTTGAAGATTTTTATTTTTACTTTCTGAGGCCCAAATTAACTAAGAAAATTTTTACTTATTTATTTATTTACTTACTTATTTTTGCTTTTTATGGCCACATCTGTGGCATATGGAAGTTCCCAGGATAGGGGTAAAGTCAGAGCTACAGCTGCCTGCCTGCACCATAGCCACAGCAATGTGGGACCCAAGACAGGTCTGAGACCTACACCACAGCTCATGGCAACAACAGATCCTTAACTAACTGAGCAAGGCCAGGGATCAAACCCGTGTCCACATGGATACTAGTTAGGTTCGTCATGGCTGAGCCAAAATGGGAACACTGAACATTTTTAATTTTTATAGTTACAATTATTTTACCAAGTTTAAGAATGCTTTCCCACTTGCTTGTCATGAATATCATATGGTCACCTGAAAGCTGACTTGATTTGACTGCGTGTCAAAATTAACAGGATTGAACTAAAATGCAATGGCAGGCTTCATGTCTATATTTATTTTAGCTCTCAGGAAAGCTCAAAAGTTCAGACCTGTCTTCACCATTTATATCATGAGTATTTGATGTGTGTGGATGTTTGGGGTTAGGAGAGTGGGATTGGTGTGTACTGAGAGGTCAGAGGGAGTGTGAGAATATTTTCCTAGGAAGGAAATAAATAAGCAAATGTATTTTGGGAACAGTGACCAGCCTAGCTTGTAGTGCACTGTCCATGTTAGAGAATATTAACTATAATACTACAAAATACTGTGCATTGTATTTACTAATATTGTTATGGTGAAGCTAGGCCTAGTTCCTTTGTGATTTAAATAAACCTTTGTGAATGATGGCAGGGACCAAAACACCATTTATCATATTTTCCTATGAGAGAATTTGATAAGTTCTAAAAATAAATATGACATATTAATTTATTATAATAAGTCTACTTGTAAAATTCCAAATGTGTGTGTATGTATTTCTATACTAATCAATAGTTCTGTACTATTGGCAGATCACTCAATTTGAGCATGGATTTCACATTATCACAGGTTTAAAGTGGTCCAAATTAATATTTGGAAAAAAATATTTTTAAACATTTCAGGAGTTCCCGTTGTGGCGCAGTGGTTAACGAATCCGACTAGGAACCATGCAGTTGCGGGTTCGATCCCTGCCCTTGCTCAGTGGGTTAACAATCCGGCGTTGCCGTGAGCTGTGGTGTAGGTTGCAGATGCGGCTCGGATCCCGTGTTGCTGTGGCTCTGGTGTAGGTCGGAGGCTACAGCTCCGATTCAACCCCTAGCCTGGGAACCTCCATATGCCGCGGGAGTGGCCCAAAGAAATAGCAAAAAGACACACACACACACACACACACACACAAAAAAAAAGAGTAAACATTTCAGAACATCTTAGCACATTCATTCATCTACAGATATGAGTGAATAACATGCTGGGTTAGATCATAGCACATAGCTTGATCCAGAAAAGAAAACCAGTATACCTGAGATATGGAATAAACAGAGAGATGGACAAGAGAGTAAATAATTAAGTGGAAGAAAGCTTACTGAAACATTTTTTTTAATGGGAAAAGAAATGACTACAGAGAGAGCAAAAGAGTAGTTCAAGCTGGAAATTAATAATATATAGTGGGTTGAAGAGTATCCCCCAAGAAGATAAATCCATGTCCATCTAGAACCTGTTCATATCAGTTCATGGGTCAAAACATGATTATATTAGAGACTTTGAGAGAAAGAGCTCTTCCTTGATCATAGGTGGGGGTGGTGGCAAACACAATAACATACATCCTTCTGAAAGAAGTAGAGAGGAATTAAAGAGGAGGAGGCAATGTGTGTACAGAGGCATGGATGCAGCCATAAGCCAAAGAATTCTTGGAACCAGCAGAGGCTGGAAGAGGTGGGGAATATATTTTCCTCCAGAGCTTTTGTAGGAAATGTGGCCCTGCTGACACTTCAGTGTCAGACTTCTAGGCTCCAGATTTGTGAGAGAATAAGATTCTGTATTAACTCCCCCAGTTTGTAATAATTTGTTTTGGCAGCCTTAGATAAGTAACACATATTACAACTCAATGTTTTGAAAAACTCCTTTCTCTAGTGTCACAAGTTTAATAGAACTGTTTTGTTAGATATCCTTGACTCTATTACTCTATCAGGCTAAAGCCCCTAGCCATGGGCACAGCAGCTTCTCACAACTCAGCAACATTGTGAATGGTGATTATTTTTCCTCCTGGGAGCAAGGCTCCCACTGCAAGAAGCAAGGCCTGGGAGGAAAAGCAACCTGGGAGGTTGCACCACCCTCTGCATATGTGGGCTCTGTAGGTTTAAGCTATACATTGGTAAAGACCCCTAAAGATGCTTCAACATTGAAGTTGCAAAAGCAGTGCTTAGAGGGAAATTCATAGCAATACAGGCCTTCCTCAAAAAAGAAGAAAAATCATAACCCAGTACCTAAATGTATTAGAAAAAGAAGAACAAACAAAACCTAAAGTCAGCAGAAGGAAGAAATCATAAAGGTCAAAGAGGAACTCAATATAGAGATTCAAAAAAAAAAAATAGACAAAATAAATCACACCAAGAGCTAGTCCTTTGAAAAGGTAAACAAAATTGAGAAACCTCTGGCCAGACTCACCAAGAAGAGGAGAGAAAAAAGCCCAAATAAAATAAGAAATGAAAAAAAGAGAAATTTCAGTGGATACAGCAGAAATACAAAAAAAAAAAAAAAGAGAATACCATGAACAATTATATACCAACAAATTTGACAACCTAGAAGAAATGGACAGCTTTCTAGAGACTTACAGTCTGCCAAAACTGAATCAAGAAGAAATAGATCAACTGAACAGACTGATCACTAGAAATGAAAATTCATACGTAATAAAAACACTCCCTATCAACAAAAGTCCAGATGGCTTCACAGGTGAATTCTACCAAATGTACAAAGAAGAATTTATACCATTCTTTCTTAAACTTTTCCAGAGTGTCAGAGAAGAAACACTCCCAAAGTCATTCTATGAAGCCACCATCACCCTAATACCAAAACCAAAGATACTACCAAAAAAGAAAATTATAGGCCAATATCTTTGATGAAATATTATACTCATTATGCAATAAATTAGAGATAAGTTGCCTGCAGCACCTTGATTACTTAGGAAAACAGATGAGAGAAAATCTGAAGGCAGATTCTGTGAAGTGCCCAGGTTTAATGGAGATGCACTTGGACTTCCTTGAAAATGGAAAACTGAAGTAAAATGCAGCATTGACTTATAAAGTTTTAAGTTATCTCTGTCTTTTGGATTATTCTAATCGGTGTTCCTAAATATTTAGTGATTGAGATGTTCTAAACTATTCTATAAAAATATTTCTTTTCTTTAACAGACTTATTTCTGACAATATGTATCTTTTGAAATGTTTATGAGTGTCAGGAGAGTAAGACTTACTAGCAAGTTGGATGAAGGTATTAATCATTTGAAAAGAAAAGAATTTTTCTGTTTACTTCTTTTGATTAGTTACTTGAATAAAATATGGAAACTTTTGACAATTTATACATAGGTACTCATTACACTAGGTTTTAGGTCAGAGAAAATAAGAGCAAAATAAAATGGTGACCAATTTACCCTATATAGCCCAGGGAGTAAAAGTAGAATGCCTTTATAACTTCTAGAAAGTATATATACACAGTTATGTATACTTAGACTTGTAAATTATTTAAGAATTCAATCAATGAAGACAATTTCAGATCCTTTTAAATGAAAAATGCTAAAGGACCTGTCTTTCTGTACATAACATTAAATATATATTCTATAAAAATTTTTATTGCATAATTATGCATTATAATTGAGCATGAAAACCACTATTATCTCTTCATTGATGAATTTTTGAAAAAATATTTAACAATTATTTATTGTATACCTACTAACTGCCAGGTACTAAATTACACATCAGAATTAGAATAATACCCTCTCCCTGAAATCTTTTCCTATCATGTATATTTCTATGTCTTGTCAGTTTTATATTTTCATAGTACTTTGAAACTGTCATTTTCTTTTAATCCTATTAGCTTTATATTCTCCTATGTGGAATATTATATCTGATATATATTTTATCTTATATCTGAATATTTAGCTCTTTTCTCTTTCAGTCCATTTTCCATACTGCTGGGCTTTATTTTCCCAGAAAATGTATATTGTTCTTTGTGATTAATGTTGATATTCTTCATGGCCTGTGGATGATATGCAAACTCATTTTCATGAATTTTCAAACCATTCACTAATAGCTTAAAGAAAATACATAACATCACCTCTCCTTCAATCTTACCAGTTACTCCAGATTCCAGTCAAATTAGATTATGCTGCCTTCCACCAAATCATTACACATTTTCAGGACTCTGTGCCTTTGTTCACATGTTACTTTATTCTGAAATACTAGCCTTTTGTGTTCTCCTCTACTGGCATTGTAGTAACCTTTGTATATGTCTTTACCTGCATTATGTTGACCTTTGCTCTTCAGCCAAATAGAGAGGTGTAGGCTGTTATATTATTTTATGATTCATAAATTAATATCTCTCAAGTATCTTAAAGTATCTGTAAAACTCCAAGTAACCATGATTTCAACTGGATAAAAAATTATTTCACTCAGTTAGAGCACTGAAGTATTATTTTAGAAACTGATATGATGGGTTTGTCTCCATAAAGTTCTCAGGTATTCAGGCTTGTCCCCTCTAACTACTCAACCATCAATAGATGTCAGATCTCATAGCCCTAATGGCTACTTAAGTTTAAGCCATTGCTTCTACATTTCAGCATATTCACTCTTTTTAAGGATACTACCAGTTGTTTTTGATATCCTTGCTGCTTGCATATCATTGGAGACAACTTGGTCATATTGCTGTACCTCTAATTTTATCCTAGGAAGAGTAAATCATACTTTTATATATTTTTAAATTGCCATTATTGAAAATACTGCAATGACATCAAATTGAGATTGGCAAGGAAAATTTAGTACCTATGGTTTTAGGTATGTATACTTAGCACTGCTACTGATAATTAGTATCACTTTCTAAGAGCCATGGGCATTTGGGTCTTAGAATAATTTACCAAAAATTGTAGGTTTAACATAGCTGCTTAAGAGAATTTATTGGTAAGTGGTGGAATTGAGGGTACCATCTTAGTTACTTATTGCTGCATAACCAATTACTACAAGGTTGACACCTTAAAATAACATATTTTTTGTCTCACAATTTCTATGTTTCGAGAGACTAGCTGTGGCTTAGCTAGCTCTTCTGTTCTGGGTCTCGCAAGGCTGCAGTCAAAATGTTTGTGCGGGGAGTTCCCGTCGTGGCGCAGTGGTTAACGAATCTGACTAGGAACCATGCGGTTGCAGGTTCGATCCCTGCCCTTGCTCAGTGGGTTAACGATCCGGCGTTGCCGTGAGCTGTGGTGTAGGTTGCAGACGCGGCTCGGATCCCGTGTTGCTGTGGCTCTGGTGTAGGCCAGTGACTATGGCTCTGATTCAACCCCTAGCCTGGGAACTTCCATATGCCGCGGGAGCGGCCCAAGAAATGGCAAAAAAAGACAAAAAAAATGTTTGTGCGATATTCTTAACTGGAGGCTCAACTTCAGATGAGTAGTTAAATCACTTCCAAGCTTATTAAGATTAGTGAAAGAATTAACGTCCTTATGGTTTTGTGATAGATGGGCCTTAGCATTTTGCTAGTTGTTGACTAAAGGCCACTCTCATGTCTTAGAAGATTGTCTGCAGGTCCTAGAGATCACCTATAATTCCTTGTTATGTGGGATTTTCCAGCATGGCTGCTTACTTCATCAAGCCAAGAGGAAGAATCTTAAGCTCTATTCTGCTAAGACAGACTCTTACATAGCATACCCTAATTACTAAAGTAACAGCCCATCACAATTTTATCCCACTATCAATGGGAAATAATTATACTCAAAGACATGAAAAACAGAGGTAGAAATCAATGAAGTCACTTAAGTTCTGTCTACCACAAGTATCAACAATTTCTGTTGCTAGGAGTACTTTTTAACACAGCCTACATATGAAATTGCTTTTGCAATATTTCATGAAATCCCTCATAGTTTAATCCCTTTAAACTATGGGAAATAGCGTTTTGAAAACAAAAATTTACCCGTGACTGTTCTTTCACCTCTAGTTTGGAAATATTTATGCTAGGAATGATTGTGCATCCTCTACTTTTCTTTTATTAAAATACAATATTCAGATTGATATTTTGGAACTGCTCATTTCTCCATGTTCAATACCAACAAATTAGACCCATAATCAATATTAGATATATTATCAGAACAAAAAGGAAAGAGTGAGACATTTTTATGAAAGGATTTCTATCACTGAGTGAATGTAAAGAAATTCAAAATGACTGGGAACTGTAATATGCCTAACACATGGTATTGGAGCACTCTAGTATTGCTTAGTTCTAAAAAGTAAAAGGAAGAAATAAGAGCCAAATCAAATATGACTCCAAATCAAAGTGTTTTATTCTTATTTTCTAAAGTCATATTGAATTATGTAGCAACCAGATAGAAAATACATATTTTTCCCCTCTGGCAATTCATATGTTTGTGCTATTCAGCTAGATACCTGTTAAACAAGGACAGGTATGAATGTCTAAACAAGACAGCCTAAGATTGTAGAAAAATCATCAGAACTATCAGAAGTAAAAGAAAATGAACTGGTGGAAAAAATAATATCTAGTAAAATTTCCTGTGATAACTCTTAAAAAGCAAAAAAACTTCATTGCAAGTTAAGTGATTTTCAGGGCCAGAATTCTATTAAATGTATTAGAATTTTATTTATGATGATAACAGACTAGTGGATTCCATTGCTTTGGCCGGCTTATGAATTGCAGTTATATCAAAACAGTAGAGCAGAAAATGCATGATGTGTCCTAACAACTCTTAATGTATAGTTTTCTATAATGTACAAAGTGATTCCATTTATATTCTTTTCATCTCAAACAATTCTGCTATGTGTATAGAAGAGGTGGTATCAACTTCCTTTGACAGATAACCTAACAGAGGCTATAGAAATCAAAAATAGAATGTGTGTCTTCTGATTATAAATTCAAGCTCTTTTTGACACACCTCAATGATTCTTGTATTGGTGCAAAATGAATTTTTGGATAAACTAGCTAAAAATGTAGGTGAGTCTGTGCTGAATCTGAAAAAGTAGAAATAAAAACATGAATATTAATTCAGTAAGTTAATACTATCGGTTAGAAAAAATTTTACCAAAATATTTACCTTAGTATTGGATCTAATTATAAAATATTTTAGCCAAATTTTATTTTTTCTAGTATACATTTCAGGAGCCAGTCATAGTGTGTATTGTACTTAAAACTTCAATTAAAATGTTCATTGTTGACACAAAAGTTTGATGCTTCCTTAAATTCTCTGCATCACTCATGTTTTTCACTATAAAATCATTTAATTCCTTCAAAAAAATATTTACAGCAGTGAAGCTACCAAACGCCTGTTATCACTCTTGAAAATAACACATTTCAATGTAAAAGATGAGTTTGAAGTAGATTTCAGGCACTCATCTTTCTTTAACTACAGATTGTTTAAATTGTAGATGTACTAAGAAAATCATGGTTCTCATCTGACGTACTAATTTCTGAATAACATACCTATGGGTGGTAGTATGGCAGACAGAGAGAAAGTTAAAATGTAAATGCTTTTTTAGGGTCTAAAAAATGTGGTAAGGGTGAAAATTAATTGATTTTAGTTCATAAAATAGATTTGAAAGGACTAAACATCAAAGTTAGAACATTTGGCCCTTGGGCATTGGGAGGGAAGCATAATTGATAGTTGGACCCAGAGGGTAAAGTGGGCTGACCACATTTTGGAAACAGGGAAAGAAAGAATCACATCTAGATGTAACCAGAAGTAGGATATAAGACTCAAAACCAGGGCTGACTTGTGCTATAGACTTAATTGTGTCACCCAAAAATTCATATTTGAAACTAACCACTCCCCACCCCCAGGTGACAGTATTTGGAGACAGATGCTTTGTGAGATAATTAGGTTCAGATGAACCATCCTGAGGGTGGAATCCCCAATGATGGGATTGTACCCTTGTAAGAAGAGACACCAGAGACCTTGTTCTCTTGCTCTTTCACGCCATGTGACCATCTAGGTGGCTGTCCGCGAATCAAGAAGAGAGCTCTCCCCAGAAACTCTGCAGGCACCCTGATCTCGGACTTCATCCTCCTGAATGTGAGACAGTAAGTTGCTGTTATTTAAGCCACCCAGGTAATGGTCCTTTGTTATGGCAGTACAGGCAGACTAAGGCAGCCTGCTGTTATCCTCAGTGTACTATCATGTCAGAGATCAAGGACCAAAAAGTACAAATTCTTGTGACCCAGATGGAACTTTTCTGGATAATTAATTGTAAGGTGTGGCAAAATAAAATAATCAAATATGCAAAATCAAGAACAAAACTATAATGACAAAAGAAGACAAAATGATCTATCCCTTATTAGATAGATACGATTTTAAAAAAACACAAAAGAGTATGCTCACAGAAAGCAGGGACAATATAAGAAATATGGGAATAAAATGTCTATGAAGAAAAACCACTTGGTGATAATGAATGTATAAAAATATAAATGCTGAAAATATATACATGACTAGATTAAATATAAAGAATAGATACAGTCAAGGAATGAATAGGTTGGCAGGAAAACAGCAATAAATAACAAATATGAGGTGAAATTTTAAGGGATGGAGAAGACAAAAGCAAAAGTATAAATAGAACTCCCATATTTATCTGCATGATTACAGAAGGGCAATGAGTGTGCATGCTGTTGATGCTGTCTCTAATCATTTATCTATATATTTATTTTAATGTATTTTTAAAGCAAACTTAGACTACTAGATATCTATATAGTATTATTTTACAGGACATGTAACTCTAGTCATAACTGCCAAAGTTCTCTTATAACAAATAAACATTTAGCTTGAATCAAAAAAAAAATTAAAAAATTAACTAGAACTCCCTCCTCCCCAGCACCTAGAGGGGTTCTGACTAAAAACCATGGGAAGAGAAGGAAAATTTCTAAGTTTAATTCTCATATGTAAATTTTCATCCAGGGAAAATTAAAAACATCACTTAAACTATGAATTAATTGCCTAATTTTTGACTCAGTTTATATGTGATAGCATATTTATCATTTCTTTTTTCCTTTATACTAATTTTCTTTAATTTTTAATTTGTGATATCATATACTTCACCATTTATATTAACCGTGTCTTTAAAATGCACATACTGTATAACCCGTGTCTATAAAAATTCCTACTCTTAAAAGCCTTTGAATTTTGTGATTTAGTTTTGCTAAACTCTTGCAAGTTATATGATAAAAATGAATGAAACCAACCTTTGTACTATTAACAACCACAAAATTAGACAACCTCTATGAGGTGGCAGTTTTCATGGAATGGAAAACAGCAGAAGACTGCAATCCCTGTGAGAAGAGAAACTTGTGAGGTGAGCCCTATTAACAGTCTAATCTTCTGTCTGAAGATATTTGCCATATATGACAACATCAATTTGGGGTCCAAGCAGAGCATGAATTTCAGGCAGAACTGAAGAAATATATATTATTAAGTTTGGGGCAGCACAAGGGAAAATCTCTAGGGCAAAGCACTGGAGCAGAAAGGTCTAATTAGAGAAAGAATTCTAAGGAGTTTGTGTTGATCTCATCCTGGTCCTTACCTGAGGATTGGGCCGCATAGATTAAGATGAAACTGTTAAGGTTTAGCATCTTTTGTTATTTCATGTTCAGAGCAGAAAAATGATAGTAGAATTCAAGCAATGCTGCAGAAAGTAGACGTTTCAGATCAACAAAATAGGATATGCTTCCTTAAAATCCCAAACATCCTGCTGAGATATAAGAATGATTAAGCCTTAGGAATAAGTGTCACGCTTGAGAATAAAGGCTTATTCTAGATACTCCCTAACAAAAACTAACATCAAGCCCTGATAAGATTCATGAGGATACAGAATTTGGAAGTGGAGTTCCACCAATTTAGAAAAGCAAAACTCTATGTTCTCCATACATATCATCCTAATAAAATATGAAAAGGTAGAAGAGGAGAGTGTAAAGTGATCAGCAGTTAGCTGAGTTATCACTTGAAAAATATCAATGCTCCTTAGAAGAATACAGCATAGTCCCGTTATTTGTAGTATATTATATAATATATATTATATATTTCTTTTTTCTTTTTCTTTTTCTCTTTTTTTTGTCTTTTTGCCTTTTTCTAGGGCCACTTCCCATGGCATATGGAGGTTCCCAGGCTAGGTGTCTAATTGGAGCTGTAGCCACTGGGCTATGCCAGAGTCACAGCAACGTGAGATCTGAGCCACATCTGCGACCTACACCACAGCTCACAGCAATGCCGGATCCTTAACCTACTGAGCGAGGCCAGGGATCGAACCCGCAACTTCATGTTCCTAGTCGGATTCATTAACCACTGTGCCATGACGGGAACTCCATAATATATATTATATATTTCAATGTAGTAATAATTACTAACAACATTTGATAAGTAAAAAAATAACCTGGCATGCAAAGAAAATAGGAAAATCTTACCCTTAGTCAAAAATAACAGTGGTCTTTTAAAAACTATCCCTGAGAAAGCCCAGATGTTAGATGTAGGAAAAACTTGCTATTATAATAATTTCAAAGTATTAAAGGAAAATATGTTCAAAGATTTAAAGATAAATGCAGTGTTTATGAGCAAATGAATACGAAATTTCAGTAAAGGGAAAAAATCCTCTAAAAAAGAACCAGTATAGGAGTTCCCATGATGGCTCAGTGGTTAATGAATCCAACTAGGAACCATGAGGTTTCGGGTTCGATCCCTGGCCTTGCTAAGTGGGTTGAGCATCTGGTGTTGCGGTGAGCTGTGGTGTAGGTCACAGACACGGCTGAGATCCCACGTTGTTGTGGCTCTGGCATAGGCCAGTGGCTAAATCTCTGATTAGACCCCTAGCTTAGGAACCTCCATATGCCTCACGTGCGGTCCTAGAGAAGACAAAAAAAAAAAAAAAAAAAGAACCAATGCAAATTCTATAAATAAAACCGTGCAATAACTGAAATGAAAAATTACCTGGATGGAATTAATAGCACATTGGAAAATGTAGAAAGGCCAGTGAAATAGAAGACAAAATGAAAGAGCTGATACAATCTGAAAACTAAGGAAAAGAGACATCAGGACCTGGAGGATAATGAAAAATTGTCTAAAATAACTGCAGTTGAAGTCCTAGAAGTTCTTGAAGAAGATAATGGGAATGGGACCAAAAAAAAAGTTTTTAAAACCCACAAAGCCAAGCATATCATGGAACATGAAGCAAGAAAACATACAAATAAAAATCACATCTAGGCACATCATAATCCATTGCAGAAAACCAAAGAGAAAATTTTTGAAGCAGGTATAGTAAAATGATATTCCAATGATATGCATGATAATTACCTTCTTGTTTAAAACAATTTGGGCTAGAAGACAATGAAACAACATCTTTATATCTTTAAATATCTTTAAAATACTGTTAGTTCATAATTTTATTTCCAGTGAAAATATGCTTTAAAAATAGGGTCAAACAAACATATTTTTCTTGAAAGGAAAGCTGGAGAATTAGTAAAACTGTACCACAAAATAACCAAAGGATATTCCTTATACCAAAGGGAAATGTTATCAGTGGAAACTGGGACCTGTAAAAACAAATATACTTTTCTCCTGTGTTTCTTCAGTGACATTTATGTTTTCAGATCTTATGCTAATTTTTCTTTTCTTTTCTTTTCTTTTTTTTTTTTTTTTTGCTTTTTAGGGCCACATGTGTGGCATAAGGAAGTTACCAGGCTGGGGGTGGGGGGTGGGGGAGTCAAATTGGAGCTGCAGCTATGAGCCTACACCACAACCACAGCAATGCAAGACCTGAGCTACATCTGTGACTAAACCGCAGCTCATGGCAATGCTGGATCTTTAACCCATTGATCAAGGCCAGGGGTAGAACCCAGATCCTCATGGATACTAGTCTGGCTTGTTACCACTGAGCTACAAAGGAAACTCGTCATGTTCAAATCTTTAATGCATTATTAGTTAAATTTTGTCTAAGGTGAAAGACAGGGGTCCAACTTCATTCTTTTTGGCTGGATATTTAGTTTCCTCACCTTTTTGAAAAGACTGTGCCTTCTCTGTTGTGTATTCTTGGTACCCTTGATGAAGATCAGTTGACCATATATGAGTAAGTTTATTTCTGGGCTTTTAACACACACACACACATACACACACACACAAACACAAGGAAACTTTTGGAGGTGATGGATATATTTATTACCTAGATTGTGGTGATAATAACATAAGGTGTACATATGTCTAAATTGACCAAATTAGTTATGTACAGTTTTTTTATACCAATTATATCTCAATAAAGCTGGGGGAAAATGGAATGAAGATGATCAGATCCTGTAAACAGATGGATAAAGATAAAAGACTGTATGTTTTTTGCTTATAATTTCCCTAATAAACAGCTGTGCAGACAATGGTCAGCAAATTACAGCTTGGGGAGCAGCCAACTGTTTTGGTAGATAAAGGTTAATTGGAACATAGCTTTCTTCATTTATGTATGTATTGTCTAGGGCTGCTTCCATGCTACAACAGGAGAGGCGAGTAGTTGTAGCAGCAACCATATGACTCATGAGCTTAAAATATTTACTGTATAGCCCTTTGATGAAAAGTCTGTCAGTCCTTGGTTTGAAGCAAAAATCACATTATAAGTTAGGGTTTATAACATGTTTCAAACTGAAATAATACAACAATAGAACAAATGATGGGGTTAAGTTGTATCATTTAAGTCCTGTGGTTCTAAATGTAAAACATTTTTGAAATGAGAACTGAGAGATGAATAGAAACCTTAGAAGAGCATGAAATGTGAAGTGTTATATATTAAGTGAAACAATATTGACTCTAAATAGAATCAATAAATTAGTGTTGCATAGTTTTGCCATACAGAAACATCTAAAAAATTTTTTTAAAAGTGGTGCATCAAAGAAACTATAATGTATTTTGAGTTTATTCAAAATATCATAGGAAAAGGGTAACAGATGAACAACAGAAACCACTGAAGGGCAATGAAAATAACAAGCAAGATGGTAGACTTTAACCCAATTGTATCAATAATACATGAAATGAAAATGAAATTAACACTTCAGTTGTGAGAAATCATTGGATTGGATAAAAAAAAAATCAAGCTTTCTACAAGATCCTGCTGTCTACAGGAAGCACATGTTAAATACGAAGATACAAGGAAGCTGTAAGGAGGGGTTGGGGGAATACATAACAGACAAACAGCACTTAAGAAAGCTAATATAGCTGTATTATTACTGGACAAAGTAGACTTCAAGACAGAATAACTCTAAGAGTTAAAGGGGGACATTTAATAATAATAAAATAATTATAGAGAAAATATACAACTCTAAATATGTGTACAACTAATAATAGAGATTCAAAATTCACAAATTAAAAATTCCAGGAGGAATAGACTATTACATAATTATGCTGAAAGTTTTAACATTCATCTGATAAAATATGTACCCAGAAAATCACTAATGTTTTAGAAGGTCTGAACTATACTACCAGCAAATTAAATTAATTGATATTTATAGATTATTATACCCAAAGTTGTACAGCACACATGGTTTCATGTACACACGGAATGCTCATCAAGACAGATAATATGCTGATCAAACATTTTCCTAGCATATTCCATTAGGAAATGATAGTTTTCTGAACAGATTGTGCTAGAGCAACTGAATATTCATACTAAAATAAATAAATAAACCTTAAACAATACCTCATACCACAAAATGAATTTAGAATTGATTATGGCTGTAACTATACAGAGCTGAAATTGTGAAATTCTAGAAGAAAACTTAGGAGAAAATCTATGCAAATTTGTAGTAGAAAGTAAACCAAGGATATCACCACTCATCAGGAAAAATACAAAAAATAGTAATAATAGATACATCACTAAAGCTATAGTCTTTATGCTCTTCAAAAGACATAATTAAAAAAGGAAAAGGCAAGCCATAGACTGGAAAAAAAAATCTTTCAAATTGTTGTTCATGACAAAGAGTTTGTATCCAGAGTACATAAATAATTCTTAAAACTCAATTATAAGACAAACAGCCCAATTAAAAATTGGCAGCAGTCTTGAATATAATTGTACAAAAGAGCTTATGGTTGACCAGTATTTGTATAAAAACTGATAGCCATCATTTGTTATCAAAGAAATGAAATTTAAACCACAGTCAAATAACACTACACGAACATTATAATGATAAAACTAAAAAAGATTGATAATACTAAATGTAGATGGGGATATATTGCTACTGAAATTGTCACATACTATTGCTGGGAATGTAAAATGGGATTTCTCTTTTGAAACTAGCTTGTTAGTCCCTCACAGACTTAAATATGCTCTCACCAAGTAATCCAGCCATTCCTCTCCGAGAAGATTACCTAAGAGAAATGAAAGCACACAAAGATTTATACACAAACTTTAGTAGTAGCTTTATTTTAATAGTGTCTAGCTACAAACAACCCCAAAAAACATCAACAGGTGAGTGGATAAGCTACTCGTGATCTGATCTACTCATGCAATGGAATTTTACTCAGTTATAAAAATGAAGGGAACTACTAATAAACATAATACCTGAATGAATGGATCTCAAAAATAATATATTGAATATATAAAACCAGACACAGAGAGTACGTACATTATGATTCTACTTGTATGAATTTCCTGAACAGGCAAAACTTTAGTAATAGAAATTATATTCTTTAGTTGGGGCTGAGGGTGGAGTTGATTGATCACAAAGGTGTAGGAGGTAATTTTCAGCAATGATGGAAATCTCCTGTATCTTGATTGTTGATTACATAATAATATATACTTTTCAAGACTCAAAGATATATGCACTTAACGTGTGTATTTTTATTGTAGGTAAATTATACCTCAATAAAGTATTACTGAAAAGTGGATGAGATAGGCCAAATACTTGAGGATAGGAGGTGTTTCATAATAGGAATGGCATTGGTTCTACTTAATGCCATTGTGTATATGCTTTTCCCAATCCATATTGTATTAATATTTTTTGAAAATTTTGATTGCTCATCAAGAATGCTCTGGTCCCTTTTTCCTCCCCTAAGCTCTAAATTACTCTCCTTTGGGAGGAGACAGTAAACTTATTACCTTCATGCTAGCTCCCTTTCCCAAGATAACCACTACCACCTTTCCCCAACTATATCTCTTATTTACAGGATAGTGACTGTTACATTAATAATACTGAATGACATAGAATATTGGTAACAAAGGTCATGTATACCAGTTAAATCAAAAAGATGTGAATCCAGTTTTAGAGCATTACCATTTTGTAAGCAAGACTGTCATTGCTGTGTAGAATAAAGAAAAACAACAGAGATGTCACCATAACAGGGTAGGACACAGTATTCCAAAACTATTTCTCACAGCTTCCTTATATTATTTTGCGCAGGCATTACATCCAGTATGTAGAGGATAAGAAACAGTTTAAAATCACAAATAGTTTCTTTTTCCCTGAGAGAAAAAAAACATCTTCATAATATTCACTGACATCAGAAAAGAATAAAACAGGAGTTCCCATTATGGCTCAGTGGGTTGAGAGCCCTGCAGTATCCATGAGGATGTGGGTTCGATCCTTGGTCAGGCTCAGTGGGTTAAGGATCTGGCATTGCCACGAGTCATAGCATAGTTCACAGACGCATCTCTGATTTGACCCCTAGCCTAGGAACTTCCATATGCCACAGGTGCCAGCCCTGAAAGAGAAAGACAAAAAATAAAAATAAAAAAATAACAAATAAAACAAAGAAATCCAGGGGAGTTCCCGTCATGGTGCAGCAGAAATGAATCCAACTAGGAACCAAGAGATTGCAGATTCAATTCCTGGCCTCGCTCAGTGGGTTAAGGATCCCGTTTGCCATGAGCTGTGGTATAGGTCGCTGATGCAGCTCAGATCTGGCACTGCTGTGGCTGTGGTGTAGGCCGGCAGCTACAGCTCCAATTAGACCCCTAGCCTGGGAACCTCCATATGCCATGGGTGCGGCCCTAAAAAGACAACAACAAAAGAAAGTAAGAAAAGAAATCCAAACTTAGAAATGCACACTTAAATATATAAATATTATATATTTAATATTGCTATTCTTAAAACTGTTTAGCACATACTACAGTTAGATTTTTCAGTAGATATTGGGCGGTAATAAAATCAGTCTGTGAGGAGTTCCTGTCATGGCTCAGTGATTAAGGATCCCGACTAGTATCCATGAGGATGAGGGTTCAATCCCTGGCCTCGAACAGTGGGTTAAGGATCCTGCATTGCCATGAGCTGTGGTGTAGGTCGCAGACATGGCTCGGATCCCACATTGCTATGGAGGCCAGTGGCTACAGCTCCAGTTTGACCCCTAGCCCCTCCATATGTGGTCCTAAAAATACAAAAGACAAAAAAAAAATCAGTCTGTGACAGAATCAAAGGACTTTTTAGTTCAGTGGACTCAAAGCCATCTCCCAAACCTCCAAGTGTCTATTTAAGCACCTGGCGTTTGTCCATCTTCCTGAAGGGATGATTAATGCATGAGAACAGTGTAGAACTTGCTCCAGAATCATGCCAGAAACCAGATTTACAATGGTGAGGAGAGAGAGTCCACAGATGATTACCCACAAGCTGATCCATTGTCTTTTCTCACAGGATATTTTTTGATGGAGCCATTAAATTAAGAAAGTCAATAGAAGTTGTCCTTTTATAAATTCTTTTCAGATTTCAGACCAGAGGATATAACCAAAGTCTTATAATTTCACATTCCTTATGTGAGTGTTCCTTAGGAAATCACTTTCTTTCATCATTCTAATGAACTTTATTTCTAAGGAACTCATCAAAATGACAGTTACGGTTACTGGTGGCCTCAGGATCTAACTGCTGGCAGATACCTGCTCTGCAGTCAGATCCAGACCAGTGCTTCTTAGCAGTATGATAACAACAGTCATTTGTGCTCTAATCTTTTTTTTTTGCACTAGGAGTCATATTCACTGATCTTTTGGTTATTCTCAGAGTCACAGTGATTCTGTTTCAGCAACTGGTTTCCTTTATTCACATCTAAGTCCACTTTATTAATTCAAGTTATATGTTTTGGAGAAAGTAAATGTTCCTAGAAGATAAACAGCATACCTTCTGGGCTCCTCTCCAGCTCACTTGAACACCTCTTGCTCCCTGCCTAAATGACATTCAGCACATTCATATTCAGCAATGGACCACCCACATGTGCAGCAACAGCACTTGCCAAGAAGTTAATGTGCTTTCTAAGTACACCATTGAACATTCAGTCCTCTCATCCTGAGAGCTGCTGGGTCAGTTCATCCATCTGTTCCCCCTCCATGCACACACCCCAACCAATGGCCCTTTAAATGAGCACAAGGCTTTCAGATACTTTGAAACTGTTTTTAGGGAACATATAGCTTTAGGTAAGTCTAAATACATTTATTTGCAGCCTATTGTATATTCATTATTTCTGAGTTAAATGCTTGTTAAACACTTGTAGTTCTCATTCTAGAGACTTAGCCAATCCTTATCTTTATAAATTGCTGACGATAATACTTTCAGATAACAGTATAATGTGCCAAATCTGGGCTGAGTCCCAGAGGTAAATTGTAGTTTAAGATTCTGTACTCAAAATGGGCAGAATAGGGAAGCAGGGATCCTGCTTAGATTAGTATAAATAGCATCTTATCAAGAAATCCAGCAGCCTGTACAGTCTTTGTGTGTGAATTAGGGAAAAAAGCGTTCCTTTGTTGAAGCAGTTGGAACTCCTATACCAGAGCACAAGTGGTTGCAAGAGAAAGAGAGCCTGGATTTCAGCCCTCTCACTCCTTCAGCCATGCACACGTGGTAGTGAGCACCCATACCCCAAAACACTGGGTGTTAGAACAAAAGGAGCTTTGGATGGCATGGGTTCAGAATGCAGGTTACTCCACAGTTACTTACCATAAGGCAGGTTATTTAAGAGCACTGATTTTCACTTTCATCTTTCATAAAAGGAAAACGGTAAGAATATTCTCACTCTGCAGGGAATTGTGAATATTAAAAACCATAATGTATGCAAGTGATTGGCATGGTGCCTGGCAAACAGCAAAAACTAACCGCATAAGTGCCTTTAATAGTTTTATTTTTGTCTGGGAGAGATGAAACATCAGTTCTTCTGTAAGCCTAGAACTGTTTTATTCCCTAGATTAAGCTTTCTCCTAACGTCACACTTAGAAAATTTTCTGTGTACAAGTAGAACACTGGAAGCAGACTTGCAAATAGGAAGCAAAGGAAAGCATGTCATAAGAATTATATAAGTTATCCACCTACAGACATATATGTGTTATATGAAGAGAAAAGAAAAATCCTCCAGTATCTGATATTATGTGACTGAATAGAAATAAATTGAATCTCTAATATTACATTGTCTTTGGGATTTTCCCCTTGTTTGGGCATATCCTATTCAAATTGTAACATTGGTATGTTTCTCATACACTGTTTCTGTTATATAATTCAGATTTCCATAAAATTTCCCCACACTGTACACAACCTGAAGGGAGGAGTGTGTTGTGTGCTCCCTGACTGTTGCTTTGATGGAAGCTGGAATAAGAAAGAAAGGGCAGGAAAGCCTAAAGTGACTGGCTTTTGAATTATATGTGAGATGTCCTTTGGGGATTCTCAGAAAAAGGAAGGGAAAAGTTTGGGAGCCTTATAAAAATATGGACCCTAGTAAATGAGCAGAGATTTTTTTTAATATCTTTGTTTATAAATATTCATGTATATTTAAGGGGAATGCAAATAGTAGTTCTGTTTCCTTTATAGACCATGTAAGAATTAGCAATTAAGTTTGTAAATAAATGGTTGCTAGTTACTTCAGTGACTTGATTCTCTAGCAGTATTTCTTAGGTGTGGGATATATAGGACCAGCCAGGGGAAATAGAAATGATCAGAGAACAAAAGTGTACTCACTATTTTTACAGAATGGTGCATTCACTACCAAATAGGAGATTTGTTCTTAGCCTAGGAATTGGATGCTATGTATATTTAATCATTTTCTGTTTCATTTTCTGAACCTGCTTCTGCCTTATGAAATGTGGTGATCTATAGAATTTCTCCTGCAACTTCAGTTGTCTCAGATCCCCTCATAAGCACATGCATATATACTCTAGAGTTGGCTCATTAACAGGCATAGTTGTGATATGTGAAAGAAATGACATAACTCTTGAAAAGATGCAGAAGAGAGTCAGAAAGTAAATGTAGAGCCATCAGTATGATGTAGCCAAATGTAGTGCTCCAGATAGCTACTCTGGCCTTGTACTTCTTCAACAATGATGAGAAAGTTTGGTGTGTACTTCCCGCACCCAATGACTGTTGATACGCACTACATATCAATGAAATGTTTTTCTAAAATGCAAAAGGATGCAAAATAGTTTTGTATTCTTTCTGACTTGGAAGTACTTCCTCCAGTATTTCTGAAAAGAGAGATTTCTAATTGCATTTTAGCCTAACATTCCTGAAATAATATACATTGAGGAGGGTAGGGATTAGACTCAGTCTGAAAGCCAGCTTCCTTTGCATATTTAGGTGAATGAATATGCATCCATTCATTCCTTCTCACAAAATATTCATTCAGATCTTTTTGAGGGATGATCTGCAGAACAGACAAGGACAGTAATCTGAATTATTTCAATAATTATGATATTATTCAGAACTTTCAAGATGTGCAGTTCAAGCTAAGTAATATCCCTCTGCATATTTGCCCTTCCAACTTCTGTGAAGGCTGAGAGAAGTTAATATTTGTAAAAGTACTTTTTAAACTGTAAATTCATAGATAAATTTGAGATAGAGTTTTCATCTCTCAAGATTTTTCTTGGAATTCCTGTCGTGGCGCAGTGGAAACAAATCTGACTAGGAACCATGAGGTTTCAGGTTCGATCCCTGGCCTTGCTCAGTGGGTTAAGGATCTGGCATTGCCATGAGCTATGGTATAGGTCGCAGACGCAGCTTGGCTCCTGTGTTGTGCCTGTGGTTAGCCTGGGAATCTCCATATGCTGAGAGTGTGGCCCTAAAAAGCAAAAAAAAAAAATTAAAAAAAAAAAAGTTTTTTCTTGCTCCATGAGTGCATGTTTGTAGTCACAAATTGTAACAGAATAACTTTTAACACCAGTCCTAAACATGTAATTTTGGTCAGTGTCTCAAATACCTGTTAGAGTAGTAGTGAGCAAAGGCCCTTAGACCAGCTCTATCTTATACAAAGGGATAATTAAAGTATGGAATTAATGAACTACTTTTTCTTCTTTCTCTGTACAAGTCTCTCCTCCACCAATAGTTTGACATCTTAATTCCCAAAGGAGCTCTGCAGATTTTTTTTCTTCATAAATGTAATTTTTTACTACACATAATACTTACATAGATATTTCCAAGTAAAATATCAATGTATTTATAATTTTTCTTTCCATACTTTCTCTAAAATCCTTAGCAATTTTTAATTTACATACTTGAAGTGAAAGCTCATTGTCATCAAACCTATATCATCTTTTAAATTTTTTGGACCAGATCCTAATCTAAGCCTATTCTGGGGAAAAAAACAAAAACAAAAACAAACCTCCTATTGTTCATATTTAACATAATTTTTGGCAAAGTGCATTTAGGGATTTAGAGTAAAAGTTTATCCATTTAAGTTAAAATATTATCTGGTAAGTGCATGTATTTATTTTGTATTACCCAAGACAACTGTATGTATTTGGAGTGTAAGCCAATAACTATTTTGTATAAATATTTTGTTTTCTAGGCTGATGCCAAAAAGGGGTCAGAGGTGACTCAGTTGTGTTGAAATGATACTTCATTAAATTAAAAATAAAAAATAAATGGGAACTCATTTAAAATTGTCTATTTTAGGTCTTAAATTCCTTTTTTAAATTCCTGTGCTTTTAAACAATAACAATGGAACCAACTATGGAACTTTTCCTAGATGATTTTCCTTTTTTTTTTCCATTTTTTTTCTTTATGGGAGAGGGTGCAATGAGAGATTAATATTTATTAAATACTTAACTGTTTCCTCAGTGCTATGAGGAATTTTCTAATATAGACTATAACACATAACTTTAGAAGAATAAATTTTATGTTTTTATTCATTTGGATCTCTAGAGATACCTCTTTAACCTAGTTACCTTCATAAAATAATGATTTCTGAGAGCCAGAAAACCTAATTGAAAGAGTCCTTGCCAGTAACAAATGAATCTATTATTAGAAAATATACTATATTCATTACTTCTTTATTAAGTAAAGAATCTTGACTATATATGGTAGATTCCCCATTCAAAAACACCATGAACGCTTCCCGTAAGTGTCTTAAATTTGGGAAGAATTTTTACAGTGGGAAACATATCACATTAGCTTCTAACT
Organism: Phacochoerus africanus; assembly: GCF_016906955.1. Lineage (NCBI taxonomy): Eukaryota > Metazoa > Chordata > Mammalia > Artiodactyla > Suidae > Phacochoerus > Phacochoerus africanus. The sequence goes on along the minus strand of NC_062545.1, from coordinate 179,098,680 downwards.
GAGGTGGATATGTTTGGCTTGAGCATTTAGTGACTAGTTAAAATGGACGCTTTTCTTGCAGGATGTAATTACTAAACCATATTACTTCTGAATACCCTAGTTGCAGTCTGAGTGATTTGTTTTCCTAATAACCAAGGGCAGGATTCTTGGTAAGTTATATAGTCTTTGCACCTGATTATTGTTTTCATGGTTTCTACCTCCTAGCAAATAGTTCTGAGGCCATATTCTTTGGTCTTATTTTAATGGCCTCTGCCTTTTTAGAGATTAAGGGAAAGGCTAATATATGAAGATGGTTTTAGGGGAATTTGTTATAATTGGATCTTGTGTTCATTCTGTGTTTCAAAAAAATGAAGTACAAATGATATTTTAATTTAGACAATTTGAACTCATTAGAGGTAAATAATTTTCCAAATATATATTTCTATAAACACATTTCCTCTAAATATCTAATTATTTAGGAAGTATCTGTAAAGGAAAATTTAATTAAATGATAGGATAGTGTATTCAAGGGAACTTAAATTATTGAAGCAAACTATAAAAAGACTAAGTTTTCCACACAAGATCTGAGTATCTCCTTTCAATGGTTTTTGTTAATTAGGGGAAAAAATTCTTATCTATGTAATTTTTATTTACTTAATGACACATTTTAAATAATAGTATGAATTTTATGAACCTTTTTCATGAGCATGTCATGAGAATCTGCTATATGGCATTTTTCCAAATACATTTTATAAGATTAAGTTTGTAATCCTAATCAACTTCACCCTTATATGGATCAAGCAAGAAAACTTAATGATTAATAACTGAGATTTGTCAACTTCTAGGTAATGTCCAAGTACATTATTACATTTTTCTCTGTAATAGTTTTTGTTATTCCAGTGATATTATTGGATGATCTATTGATTATTCCAGCAACTTTTGTTTATTTAAATAAAGCTTCAAAAGAAATTTATGTAAAGTCTTTCACTAACATGACTGCAATTAAATTGACATTATCTTATTTATCCTAAAAAAAAGACCCTAATATAAATTGAAAGGAATTGGGCTAAAATTTTTCTTTTACATTACAACTGGAAAATAATGAAATAGTCTGTCAAGGTCCTACTGAAATTGGTAGTACATGTTTGAGTGTTCTGTTCTAGGGAGATATTTTCACCAATGATATTAACAAGTTTAGATATCTTTTCCCAATCAATGTTTCATTTAATGTACTTGTGATGACAAAACAACTCTGTAAGCACTAAGTACCTGAATACTCCCCATTCCCTCCCTAAAAATACAGATGCAAATGACTGTTTAATTGAAAAATTTTAGTAGAAATGTTCTTTGAGTTCAGTTGTTTTTCTTCATATTCTTAATTAATATGACAATATATCAAAGATGAGGTATCTGCCATAATGGTGTATATAATCTATTAAAAGATAAATTGGGGAGTTCCTGTTGTGGCTTAGTGGTAATGAACCCAACTAGCATACCTGAGGATGTGGGCTAAATCCCTGGCCTCTCTCAGTGGCTTAAGGATCCAGTGTTGCCATGAGCTGTGGTATAGGTCACAGATACGGCTCAAATCCATGACAAAGGCTGGCAGCTATAGCTCCAATTTGACCCCTGGCCTAGGAACTTCCATATGCCACAGGTGTAGCCCTAAAAAAAAAAAAAAAAAAGGTGGGAAATATTACAATTTGGGCAGGGCATGAAGCTAGTACAACATGTGATAGCCACCACCTTTTCAAAATTATGCAAGATATAATAAGATGTGAGAAACGAAACATTAAGATTCTTCTAAAACAATAAGGATTTAATTGCTTTAAGTTGTTCACTCCACTCTATTGGCTCCAGTTACATTATGTCTAAATCTGGGAAAGGGCCTCTAATCAGAAAAAGGAAAGTGATCATATAGAAAATATTTGCAGGAATTCTGATATATTGGTGTAACATTACAATGTGTTTTCATAATTAACTGTCAAGTATTATAGTATAAAATAATGATCATAGAAGAAAGAGTAATTAAAGAATGGAAGAACAGTCGTGACTTGGTTACCAGAAGATAAGAATTGAAAAGGGGGTAGAAATTATACCAAGAAAGCATTTTGGTTTAAGGACTCAAAATGTGTGAGAACAAAACTAGAGTTTTAGCAACTTTCTGTCATTGGCGAACTGAGTCACTACAATGTAGGCAACGGAAATGCAATCAGGAGAAAAGTTTACTGATTCATTTATACAACAAATACTGAGCTAGGAGGCTTTTGTGGGTGTGAAGTGATGAGTGAAATTAGATGTTATTAGAATAAACTGTAATAGTTTTAAACAATAGACATCAAAATATCAGTCTGTAAATGCAAGACAAAAAGTCAAAGATGAGTGGGCAAGATTTCCTTTTACAAAGGAATTTAGCCATAAACCCTATAAAATTTATTCCCAGTTTCTGTTGTTTTATTTCCTTTGTAAAAATGCTCTATACATATTAAGAATTTATCAGTTCATAAAGTAAATTCATGTGAACATATAGTTATTAAAAGTATTGTTCTAGCGGCTAGATTTTTAGAGAAAAACAATGCTATTTTTTAAAGTTTTTCCAGGTAGCAAATAGGAGCACCAACTTAATACAAAGCCATCTTTTAGAGAGTGAGAAACCTATTTTATTTTAGCAGTTTTATTTTGAAAAGGTGTAATGTTCATAAAAAAATCACAGTGTAACCAAAGCAACTATACCTATGCTTGGGCAACTTTAAAAGCTTTCTGTACAGAGCCAGGTGATTTGTAAAGAGTAATAATATTGCCAGTAATTTTATTACTTATCCAATCAATAAGCTTGCTCTCGAGGGCTTTAAATTCAAAGGAAGATGTTGTGTGTTAAAATGTAGTCATGGGGCAGTTGATCTCAATATGATATTCATAGCTCTGATCTCTAGCAAAAGAAAATGGAATCCATGAATAAAGCCAGTTACGTTGCAATTTAAAAATAATGTTCTAACCATTGGTCATTTGAAAACATATTGGCTGTCTCAAGATGGAAGGACAAAGTATGGATAAATACTTCTCTGTTTTAAGTACAAAGGCATTTCACCTAAATTATTTAGTTGGGTTATAAATTGTTATACAACTTGCAATTTTACTTTTACAAACTTCAGTCACTAACTGAAAGATGTCATTACTTCATGGCTGTTGCTATGTTTTTGTTCCCTGCATATGTATTGACAAGTTATCATAGATGAACAAGCTCTTGATGACATTCAGTTTTATTGCTGCTGTGACATTTACCTTAATTCTAAGATAAATTGTCCTTTATCAGACACGGTAGTATTTTTTAAGTATTATTTACATATTTTCCATTTTTCATTCCTTCTTCATATTAATTTACCACCTTTCTAGTCAAATAAAAACAGAACCATTAACCCAGTAACAATTCTTACTTTTAGTAAGCAATGATTGCTTACTTTTAGTGAGATGAGGCCTAGTATTATATCATATAAATAAATACCAATTATAGATAATAAGGTGAATACACTGATTCTTTTTAAAACAATTTTCTTTGACTTTACAGAATGAAACCGTTTTATCCTCAAAATATACCTTCTGTCATGACTACCATAATACTTTTACATGGCTTTGAATCAAGACAATATGCTTTCCAAAGGAAAGGATCCTAAGAGTTAATGTAATTCTTCACTCTTCTTCCAGGATGAGATGCATAAAGTCATTTTCTTTCTTTTTTTTTGTCATTGATTTTTATTTTATTTTACATTTTATATTTTTATTTTAATGATTTTTATTTTTTTCCATTATATATGGTTTAGAGTGTTCTGGTTTTCTACTGTACAACAAGGTGATCCAGTCATGCATACATATATACATTATTTTTTCTCACATTATCATGCTCCATCATAAGTGACTAGATATAGTTCCCAGTGCCATACAGCAGGATTTCATTGCTAATCCATTCCAAAGTCAATAGTTTGCATCCATTAGCCCCAAATTCCCAGTCCATCCCACTCCCTTCCACTCCCCCTTGGCAACCACAAGTCTGTTCTCCAAGTCAATGATTTTCTTTTCTGTGGAAAGGTTCATTTGTGCCATATATTAGATTACAGATATAAGCAATCATTTTCCATCTCAGTGAGAGATTCTGATGAATGTTTAGTCTCTGAAGACTGAAAATTTAAAAGTCCTCTCCCAGTATCCAGTCAGAGGCCAAGTGCTGATCAGTTGTTTACTGCATTTATTTTTTAATTAATCAGCCTTCTTCATTTCCCAAATTGAATATCTTTTTTTTTAAGACAGTCCCTTCAAACTGATCCTGCTGAGAGTTTCTTTTTTATCCAATCCATCATCTTCTTTCTCACCAGTTACAGTTGTAAAATACAAAGTGGATTTATATGGCACTTCTGATTAAAAACTTAGAAAATCACAGTTTCTGTAGAAGCTTTTCTTTTCTTTTCAATATGACTTAAGATTTATTAGTTTAAAGAGAAATTAGTTATGGTTCCAACAATTGCATTTTCTTCCTTCTGGCCTTTGGAGGAAGGAAAGAGAGCTGCACAGATTTTTATTGTAATATAATGTCTAATAGATCATTAGGAGTAATCCACTGCCTTAGCCAGCATCTAATCACAATATGATTCTGAGTCCAAAATCGTATTTAGCTTCTGCTTAAAATACATACCGGCAGAGAGCTGTGATTCCTGTGATTTTTAGATTTTTAGAATATCATCAGTATTTAAGGTTTCCATAGATCTCTTAGCTACTCTTCTTATACTAATAAATACACTTTTGAAAAGTTTTAAACCATTTAATTATTTTTGATGCTTTGCAAGTGTGCTTTTGTGAAATCTCTCTATAGTTACCAATTTGATTATGAATTTATTTCTCATTCAGTTGTTTGATATCACTGAATTCTTTTCACACTGGGAAATGAAAACCAGTAGATTCACTCTAAATCTTTTCTCCCATTGGAGTACTGGTTAAAATAATTTGAGAATAATTAGATTATTGGGTAAGTATCAAACATTGTGTTGAACAAGACACTTCCTCGGCTAGCACTCACCTATTCTTCCTGCCTCACTCAAGCACATACATTGTGTCAGCCAGTGTAGTAAGAGCTAATGAGAATATCCTTCTTCAAGAGTGCCAAGTTTGGTGGGAAAGATAGACACTGCATATTACAACCTTATCAGATCCTGTGGTAGTTCTAAAATATTGTCTTTAAGACATTCATTTTTCTCCACCTAAGTCCATGCTTTATTTCTTCTCTTTGTTTATATCTACATGAGCTACCCATGTCTAATTTCTTCTCCTCTAAGATCAATAAATATGTCAGATATGTGAGTTCCCATTGTGGCTCAGTGGGTTAAGAACCCAACCAGTATCCATGAGGATGTGGGTTTGATTCCTCTTGTTCTTCAGTGTGTTAAGGATCTGGCATTGCCACCAGCTGCAGTGTAGGTTGCATACACAGCTCGGGTCTGGCATTGCTGTGGCTGTGGCATAGTCTGCCAGCTGTAGCTCTGATTAGACTCCTAGTCTGGGAACTTCCATGTGCCAGCAGGTGTGGCCCTTAAAAAAAAGGAAAAACAAAATGTCAGTTATGTACCTTGTAAAGCCTATCTTTGGTTGCAATAAAGAATATTAATTAATCTTTCATAGAGGGTCCCATAGTGTTTGTTTACTATTCTCTACTATATTTCGTCAATTGTTTTATTTCATTTTAAAATTTCTTTTGGTTCACCTATGGCATGCAAAAGCTGCCGGGCCAGTGATCAAACCCACACCATAGCATGACAACCCTGGATCCTTAACTGCTAGGCCACCAAGGAATTCCTTCTTCAGTTGTTTTAAGCACTCTTATTTGTAAATTCACTTTCATGTTTCTCTTATCTGTAGTCTAATCCTGTTGTTTATTGGCCTTCTTAGTCACTCATAATAGATCATTTTCTTATTACGTTAGGAATGTTGTATTTTGGATTCATATTCATTGAGGTTTAGTTTGGAGAAATTCTCTGCAGTCTAAGTTGAAAGCATGTCTTTTAAGAACAAATTGTTATTGGCTCTACTCAAGCAATCCAATAGTATCATTAACAAGGAGTGATTTTGTTAATGTAGATATGTTTCTCATTTTCCTATGCCAGTGAGGGACAGTCTTTTCCTAGCATACCCTATGTTCGAGATTGCTGTTTTTAACTGATCTTGCTCATATGCGGTGCCTCATTTCCAACTTCTCATCTTGAATTGGCCTATTAAGCTCATTTTCTATAGGCTTAAAATTCTAGCTCCCAGGGGTACAAAGGGTAATAGTCCTTCTTTTCTCCTTAACTCCTATTCAGTGTCTAGTATTCAGTTCTTTGTTTTTTGACCCCTGAGAAATAGATATGCATCTAAAAAAGATTTCTATTACACTTTTATCTAACATTTTAGAGGAAATTAACATGTTATATATTCTTAATATCCCTTTTACATTGAATTTTATAAAGTAATATTTTGAAACTGAAATTTAATCACTGTGAGTAGCTATTTGCAAAATAGGATCAATGTAATGTTATATACGTTTCATTTAAAAATTTGAGGAAATATATTTTTCTCTGTGTATTTTAAGATTATTTTAAAATCCAATATCTGAAGATAGTCATATACAATGTATCTAAAAATTATCTGCCTGTTTAGATAATGAATGTAGTTTTAGGTCAGTCTAAAAAGATTTAAACTGTGACAATGTTGCATTAAAAATAAAAACTACAATATTAAAGAAAGTGGAATTGTGAAGGACATACTTGCTGGAAGGAGAAAAAAATGCCTGAAGGATTAAAAAAGAAAAAAATATGAATTATTTCCTTTTTTAACCAGCAGATGTCACGTCTGGTTGTCAGACCCTAAGACTATTATAAGAGTATTTCCTTAATATTACTATATGCTTCTTATAAAATGATTGTATTAAATATGATTGGCTCTGAAATCGGAGAACAAATTTGTGGGTTTTTTTTAACTTTTAAAATAGATTTCTCAAACAAAACCAGAAAGCATTTGTCCTTTATAAAGTTTATCTAAAAGAGGTTTAGTAAAAAGTGCTCTGAGATATAGCAAGCATATCTATATCTAACTATAACTGCTCAAAAGTATTTATCATTAATAATTTATTAATAATCAGTATTATTTATTCCGTATCTAAAAACTGTCTTTTGATTTTAATTCTAAGGTGGTAGAATTATTCAACTAAAGTAAAACTTTGTCAACACTCATTAATCATCATCAATTATATTCTGTGCCCAAATTTCTTTATATGTTATATGAGACTTCAGAATTCGTCATCTCTATTTCCTCTTCTAATCTAATATTTTATGAAAACAATTACAGATGATGTCACTCATATGTAATACAGAAGTAATGCAAACAATACATCAAAAAGCCTTTGTAATAACCTACAATTAATAAAAAGATAATAATGGAATTTTATGGTAAAATTTGACCTATTTGGAATATTTAAAAGAGGGTTAGATGGTAGCTTAATTTTTAACAAACTTGAAAATAGATTCTGATAAACAGATTCATATTATTCACAAGGTCATTAGGATTTTTTTAACTTCAGTATCAACCTGCTCAATAATTTGGAAAGTATTTATTTAAATAAACAATCAGTTCTAGGATTATGGCATGCAGCCAATTACTCCCCTGGCAGTCAACAAAAAGCAGGATTAGACTAAGGGTAATGGAAACATTAAGTGGAATTTATAAATAAGTATGCTTAAGACAATAGAAGTAATATAATAAACAATAGGCAGGTATTGCATATTACCCTATAGATTTGAGACAGTTTTATCTTAATGGCCTTTTTGTGGACAGTCACCCACACATCTCAACACTACTAAATATCTAATAGGTAATTAAATGAATACCTCTAGTGAAGGAAAAATCATAGACCATGTTCAGAAGGGGCTGGTAGAACACTTCAAATCAAAACATATACCCTTTTAATAGACACTCAATGGCATTTATCTTATTTCATAGATCTGTTAAAATTTAGTTGATTTTCTTTCTCTGTGAGAAAGTTTCAACTCCCACAAAGCCCGTATGTTGGTTTTTGAGAAATTGTTTTTCCTTTTCCATGCTAAATAGACTCTGGTTGTAACTTTATTCTCTCATTTCTATTTGAATACATCATTTGTTTTAAGAAAAAAAGTGATACTTAGAACTAAATCTAATACCCCATTGTCATTCCCCCTTGGCTAATAAACAAAAGCAAGCCCCTCTTTTTCCTGCTCCCCGCAAACATACATACATACATACATATGTACCTACATACATAAACAAACAAAATGAAAAACCAACCACTGAGGCTCTTCTATCAACTCAGTCTAGACATTAATTTCTTTTTTTTTTAGACATTAATTTCTAATGAAAATACTATAAATTGACACATTCTTAAACAGCTCATTACTTCATTTACAGGTTTTGGGTGCTTCTTTTTAACCAAACCCCCTAGGTGTTTATTTAGGCTACTATTCAGTGTTACTCCTCAATAACAGTTGGAAAAATTTAGTCTCAATACAAGTTGTCATTGATGCCTTTATTCAGTATATTGTAGTCCTCTCATCTAGACTTTGCTAAGTGTTGTCAACATGATTTTGTGCTAATAAGTAATTATTAGTTAGTAATAAGTAAAATTATCATGTGGGATCAGGGGAAAAAATGAATGTGATGGCTCTTTTCCAAAAATCTCCTTCTATGCAAGATTCTTTGTAAAAAATTGATAATCATTTAAACTGAATGAATATTCATAGAATATTTTTTAATGCACACAATGTTTATGTAGGAGATTTCCAAATGTTACTAAAATTTAGATACATAATTCAATGCATTTAATTTTACTAGTATACTTGTCAGAAATTAAATTTAGTTCATCTGACATTTTTTCCTGGCAAAACTCTTCAGGGGAAGAGAGGCCATCATTTTCATTCTTAGTGTTCAAAATCCATCCTTGAACTATCTGTAATAAATTTTTAGGAATCAACTCTTCTGCAGTCCCTAGATGATAGGTGACTAATGTAGGGAAAGTAAAACCAGCCAAGAAAAGTTCCTGCATACAGGATCCCAGGAGGAAAACCCCAGGAAGACATTTAATATTTAGTCCAATTTCAAATAAAAAGAAAAAGTATTGAATAACATAAAACTCATTAAATCATAATCCAGTAAAAATCGTGGATCTATTTGAAAAATCTGAGAAAATATAAGCAATCTCTAGCAAGACAGAGGCCACATCTCCTTATTCATTGTATTCGCAGTGCCTAGAACACTACTTGGCATTTAGTAGGTGCTCACTAAATATTGTTGATCTAGTAAATAAATGTGTTGGCAAAAAACAGAGGGCGTGAAAAAAAATCTATATTTCAGAAGATCAGGAAATTGACCTATAATTTCCAGTGGTCTGTGCACTTTTCAATTTGGCAATTAAAAGAAAAAAACATAGATGATTTACGTATTTAACATACACTATGTGTACTTCACCTATCTTTAAACTCTAGGTTAAATTGTCTTTGTTATTAACCAAAGTTCTCATGTTGCTAAGTTTTGTTTGGTTAATATCAATTTTATTGACCAAAGACACAGATTATATAAACACGGATTATTATATTCACTGATTTTTTGACAGAGTTGATCATTGCTTGCTGATGTAGTTTTTTATTATTTTTATTGATGTATAATTGATCTGTAATGCTATATTGTATAAATACGTATGATACTGTACTATACTTTGGGTGTACAACATAGTGATTCGATATTTATAGATTATACTCCATTTAAAGCTATTGTAAAATAATGGTTTATTTCCCTGTACTGTACAATATGTCCTTGTTGCTTATTTTGTACATAATATTTTGTGTCTCTTAATCCCATACCACTATCTCACACTTCTTTTCTCTTCTAGGATGCCACATTTTTCATTTTCCTTCCAATTCACTGGTTGTTCTGTCTCAGGCCTTTATTATCTTTTGCTGTATCTCTTAACCTTAGATTTCCCTCGTGGTCAGACCTTAGTCTTCTCTATCCACACACATTCCCATGGTGATCTCATCAGTCTCACGGCTTAAATTTAATATCTATCTATTGCTTATGGTTGGCAAGATTATATCTCCAACTCTGGCCTCTCCTCTATACCAGTATATCCCACTTGATATCTCCATTTAGATCATTTGAATTGTTCAAAAATAACTTTCTGATCTTCTCTCCCCAAATTTAATCTTCCCATAGCTTTTCATGTCAGTTGATGGAGACTCCCTTCTTCTAGTTGCTTAAGCCAAAAATCTTATAGTCATCATTGATTCTTCTCTTCCTCTCACTATGCTTATCCAACTAACCAGAAAATTCTCTTGCACCATTTCTTAAAATTCTCTAGAAATTAAGCAGATTTTAATCATACTACTTTTTAAATACAAGGATTACTTACAGAACACATAATAAAAGGAATAAAAGGGTCACAAAGTATAAGTATGTTCACCTGTAATAACCATCATTCAAATACGAGCACTCTTTCTGTTTTTAGGAAAAGCCTATGCTCCAGAATTCTATTATGATACCTACAATCCCGTGTGGCAGAACAGACACCGTGTTTATTCCTACAGTCTACAGTGGACTCAAATGAATCCTGATGCAGTAGATCGGATTGTTGCATACCGGTTGGGTATAAGGCAGGTGAGAAATTTAACTGTCTTTTGTGTGTGTGTATGTGTGTGTGTGTCTGTGTGTGTGATTCTCCATGAAGAGCTTGATGACTCTGATTTATTGATATAAAATCTTAATCATTTTGCATTAATTCCAGAATATATTTTTCTATATCATAGATATTACACTACTCAGAACTTATCCAAATTATTTACAAATCTTTGAAATTAATTTATGCATTTTTCACTATGACAGGAGGCACGTTGAGGTTAATTTTCTGAAATCCTCTAACATTAGATATGCTATAGAAATTACATGGTATAATTGCTGTTAAAGAAATTTATTTAAGATGTGCTCACACTTACCTAAACTGCATAATTCTTTATCTTCCTATCTGGTTTACTAAGCTACAATATATATTTACAAGCTATATATTTTAGGGCTGCACCCACAGCATGTGGAAGTTCCCAGGCTAGGGGTTGATTCAGAGCTGCAACTGCCAGCCTACGCTGCAGTCACAGCAATGCCAGATCTGAGCCACATCTGCAGTCTACACCACAGCTCACAGCAAAACTGGATCCTTAACCTGCTGACTGAGGCCAGGGATAGAACTTGCACCTTCACGGATACTAGTTGGGTTAATTACCTCTAAGCCACAATGGGAATTCTTTTGTTGTTGTTGCTGTTGTTGTTATTGTTGTTGCTATTTCTTGGGCCGCTCCCAAGGCATATGGAGGTTCCCAGGCTAGGGGTTGAATCGGAGCTGTAGCCACCGGCCTACGCCAGAGCCACAGCAACGCGGGATCCGAGCCGCGTCTGCAACCTACACCACAGGTCACGGCAACGCCGGATCGTTGACCCACTGAACAAGGGCAGGGACCGAACCCGCAACCTCATGGTTCCTAGTCGGATTCGTTAACCACTGTGCCACGACGGGAACTCCCCCACAATGGGAATTCTTATATTCTTATCCTAAGGGTTTCAAAGTATCTATAGGATTTTTAAAAGTTGATTTGTCTTAATAGAAATATTTTGGTAAAATGAGAAGAAACAGTGAAGTACAAAATTTTCCTAAGGGAGCTAAAGATTATAGATTATGTAAAAATATATCCATTTCAAATGAACCACTGTTAACCTTAGTTATCCTTTGTTGGTATAGATGATATTTTTAAATTTAAATGTAAGTCTTTACATTGTTTCCTGTTCCATTGTAAGGTCCATGGAGTGACATAACAACACATTTTTGAAGATGTATTTGTTTACCACCTATATTCTGTTAGCTCTCCCTCACTTCTTTGTATTATCCATTGATTTGTGAAATGTTTTGCACTTCTTATTTAAATCATAGAATAGCATTTTGAGTTTGGAGAGCAGAAAAGACAGAATTTGCTTGGAGAAAGATTGATCAACCAAAAACAATCCACCCAGTTTTACCATCATAAAACCAATACTTTGTTTTACAGTGTTAACAAACTTATAGTACAAGACTGTGTAAGGTGCATCATTAAAAGTAAGGTACATTGTGAGTTGAATATTCTTATCCTACATGTCTTATAATCTTAAAAAAATTGTTTATTATTGAGTACATCCAGCATTTGATAATCACTGTTTTCTTGTCTTTAAGTAGTCCTAGATCATGGACATGGCAGACAGCAGTGGAAATTTTCTCATTTTCATTCACTTCGATCGCTAAGTAAATCTCAGTAAATGCCAATGCCATATCAAAATCATTTGTTCTACTAGTTCTACTAGTTCTAATTTAATGATAATTTCTCTTGCTAGAGAACATAAAACAAAGAGGATGGGCACTCCTCTTCCCAGTTGATGGACATGTCTTCTTTTTCCTTTTTCTTTACTCAACACAGCTAATAGGTTTAGATAATTTCTATTTGGAGTATCTTAGCACATTTTTGACTTTAGTCACCTTGCATTCATTTCCAGGTCCTTGCTACATGATTTGGTTATTCACATTTATCTTTTATCACCTCTGTTTTCAAAAAGAAAAGAAAAGAAAACAAAACAAAACTAAGAACCTATCACCAAATTGCTACTTGTAAAACTAAATCATTTTCTTTAGGTGTCTTTTCCTTTTGTTTCTGCTTCTAGAGTGTTGTTTGCAACAATAGAGTGAATTTCACCATTAGTTTCCCACTTGCTTCCTCAGTTATACTTTCTTTGAGTGTCTGGGTAACTTCTCTTTCCTTCCTCGATCCTGAAATGCTTCCTGTTTCAAGTTTGCAGAATTAATTTACCCAACCCTACTGAGTATACCCTTCTTTTACTCTTTCGTTCTTCAAAATCTTTGTACCCCAAAGTCTCTGTTATGTATGCAAATCACTTACCGTGTAAATCAAATTTAACAGAACAGTTACCATCTGAGTCCTTCCCCTAGAACAGAGATTTTAGGAGTATTATACTTCCTCCTAAGAGGGCTCCAACTAATTCAAACCCTTCTTTCTTGTCCATATATTGTACTAGTTATTAATATACTACCTCTGTATTATTTTTTATTGTGATCACTATGCTATTTTCCAATGCAGTTTCTCTTCTTTCATCTTCCTTTCCTGACATAATCATCTCCTTTAAATTCCTGTCTTTTTTTCCTGATCGTAAAACTCATATATAACTCCCTGATATGCAGTGACACACATTTTCATTCACTGTGTTCATTCTTATGAACAAATCATTTAGGTAATTTCCCTTTACTCTACTACTTTAAAATGAGTTATGTGTGCATGCATGTATGTATATAAATTTCCCTTTCTGTGTTTTGCCAAAATTATGAATTCCAGGCCCATCTGGCTTCCAACAATTCCAGCCAGTCTAGCCTTATCATTTTTTAGCTATATAATGTTGAGAAGATTTCTAAACATACCTAAGTCTAGGCTCCTACATAGAAAGTTGAAGATAATGATAACTGTCAGGCAGTTGGAGTATGGAGTGAAATATGTCCCTCACTTATCCCACAGGCCAGGTTCCCTTGTGCAGGGCACTTCCTGTACAAACATCTGTGGAAATTCTTTCACTTACCTGTCAGTGTTCAGTAACATTTTTTTTTTTAAGTGCATCTTAGGAGCTTAACATATCTACTATTTTTATTTAAGTTTTATATAGTAAACTATATATCCTTGGCCTAAGTGTTATCCCAAGCTGTGATTTTCACAGAATAATTTCTAGACATTTTTTCACTATGTCTTATTCTTATTTCAAACCTATTGTGCTCCATAATATCCATTTTACTGATTCACATTTTTCTCTTCTACTTTGAGTCTTAGTTTAAAGCCTTCTTGATCAGATCAGTAAGTCTGCTGCTAACACTATTCTTTCCAAGTTTGTGAGATTCATGCTATCCACTAGAGGAAAACATATTTCTGGTGTTATAAACCATGGTCCAAAAAACACTTCTTTTTCTTACACAATTTCTGAAGATAACTCTTTACTTGCCTTAGCATTATTTTCTGGGCTTCTTTGTTCTTAAGATTTTCTTTTATATTTAGAAACAAGTATTTTTTTCTAGGGTGCTTTTTAAATATAATATTCTATTTTAATTGGTAATTTAACTCAGAAACTGTATCTTGCCATGGAAGAGAAACTTTGATGTATCTTTTGGGGATATCTCAATAAAAAGTAATGGCCTTTTGCTGTTCTGCCAATATGAACAGAAAGGCAATATTTGTATATATACTGTAAGAACAGAAAGAGCATGTATAAATGCCACTCTTCTCCCTATTACCATATTCTCAACCCTTCCATGAAAAATCTTAACATGCAAAATAGCCTCAATGGGCAACATTTCTTTTCAAGATCACCTTGTACTGCAAAGTTGAGGAGGACAAGGTGGAAGCATTCTAGATACAATGAAATTAATATATTTTAAAAAAAATCCTGTGTTTAATAATAGGGAAAAAGGCATTAAGTAAAATAAGGTTATTTTTCTATCTTATTAAATTGAAATTTCTACTTCCTCAGGTATGTATATTTGGATATCAACATTGTTTTCAGACACAGATACCAGCATTTTAAAAAAATCACTCTTGAATTCTGAACTGATGGACATTGTAATGAAGATTTTATATGACATGTTTATATGACCTTTTTTCACATCCTAAGCTACCTCAGAATCTCAAATCAATGATTTTTAATGTAATCAATATAATTTGGATAACAATTAAATTAATGATGTTAGATATGTAAACTAAGCAACATGAATTTAAAACATAGATTTTATTCTCTAATAATTAGTTATATGTGTCTTTGATTTTGAGAGCAATCAAGGGATTATTAATTTATGTTACGTATTTTATAATTTTAAAATCATTATTTTCCTCAATATTTTTATTTTGAGCCTATATATCTAAACTTCTTCTATCCATAAAATACCTAGATTATCTAAAGTACTTCCCATTTTAATATCAAACATGGCCTTAATTATGCAAAATTTTCTGATTTAAGTCTGAAAAGTAAGTTTGATCCTTTAAGACTAATGGCAAATTCAGTTCTAAAGAGCCCAGCTTTATTTTTAATCCAGAAACTGTTAGAAACCTTACTACCTACTCTTAAATTAAGCAAGATTATAAAATCACCATTATGTTATTAAACCCCTAGCTGGATGGGCTTGGTAAACTGAAGCCAGCATTTCTCTAACTTTCTGGTAAAATTAGCTGACTCTTTTGGTTAAAGTGTATAACCTGTATTTAAGTATAATGAAGAAAACTGTCTCTGAATTTGAGTTTTGGCTTATATACTTTTATTAAAAGTTGCTTCAATGTACCTATAAAAAAGCATTGGCATTCTTGAATCAATGCTTTAAAAAACTTAAAAAAAGAACAGATATATCATGTGAGGTTAAAAAAATTAACATGTAGAAAACAAACTTTTATCAAAATCTTAATGTCCTCAAGTTATACTTTTTAGGCTCAACTAAGCAATTGTTTAATGTCCTTAGACAGCTATTAGCCTCCCAATTATTTGCTTCATTTGTTGCTTAACAGGAAAGAGAAAAAGGTTATTTGAATGTCTGCTTTCCTTAGTATCTAAGGAATTAAGAAACAAGCACAATTATTTCTAAGTTACCTTAATATAACAAACAACAAACATCATTTGACTCCATTTAACACACACTGTGAGTTCTAATAGTAAAGGATTTTAGGCTTATATACAGTTTCCTTTTTATACTCTGCCTAAGAGACACACATGAATCTGATTTTTTGACTTGTCTTTGGAAAGTAGGATATTTTATTGAATAATATACCTGAATTTCCCCTGTTCCAGTCTTCCTAAATCATATATTAAAATGTTTAGAATTATCATATACATATGCTTACCTAGTCACTTAAAATTTCAGTGAAGTAATCATTTAGTAATTACCAGGATTTCTTTTAAAGTGTTGTCCTTGGTGTCTTGTTAATATAAGTGCTATAATTGGAACTTGTACAAAATGCCACAGGAACATTTTTCAGAGTAGTTAGTATACGATCAAAAGAGATTTGTTAATTTTAATAGGATTTTAATTTATTTTATTGAAGTGTAGTTGATTTATAGATCCAGCTCAGGTCACTGTTGTGGCACAAATTTGATCCCTGGCTCAGGAACTTCCACATGCCTTGGGCATGGCCAAAAAAAATAAATAAATAAATAAAATAAAAAAACAAATGTATAGTTGATTTACAATGCTGTGTTAATTTCTTTTGTACAACAAACTGATTCAGTTATATATATATATAACACAGATATATGTTGGCTCACAGATGCAAGCCATGTCTGTGAGCTACACCATGGCTCATGCCAATGCCAGATCCTTAACCCACTGAGTGAGGCTGGGATCGAACCTGTATCCTCATGGATACTTGTCGGATTCATTTTCATTGAGCCACGATGGGAAATCCCATATATATATATTCATATTATTTTCCAATATGGTTTGTCACAGGAAATGGAACATAGTTCCTTGTGCTATACAGTAGGACCTTGTTTATCCATCCTATGTATAGTAGTTTGCATCTGCTAATCCCAAACTCTCAATACTTCTCTCACCCTTAACAACCACAAGTCTGTTCTCTATATCTGTGAATCTGTTTTTGTTTCATAGATATGTTGATATGTGTCATATTTTACATTCTACATATATAAGTGATAGCATATGGTATTTCTCTTTCTCTTTTCTGACTTATTTGTTTGGTATAGTAATTCCTAGGTCCATCTGTGTTGCTGCAGATGACATTATTTCATTCTTTTTGATGGTTGAGTTATATGTCACACCTTATTTATGTATTCATCTGTCATTGGACGTTTAGGTAGTTTCCATGTCTTGGCTATTGTAAACACTGCTACTATGAACATAAGGGTGCAAGTATCTTTTTAAATTATAGTTTTGTCTGGGCATATCCCCAGGAGTGGGATTGCTGGATCATGTGGCTACTTTATTTTTTACTTTTTTGAGGGACTTTCATACTGTTCTCCACAGTGGTTGCATCAATTTACATCCCCACTGACAGTCCAAAAGTTTTCCTTTTCACTTCACCCTCTCCAGCATTTGATATTTGTAGACTTTTTAATGATAGCCTTTCTGACTGGTAGGTAAATTTGATTAGGTCCCATTTGTTTATTTTTGTTTTTATTTCTATTCTATTCTTGGGTCAGGTGACTGACCTAAGAAAACATTGGTATGATTGATGTCAGAGAATGTTTTGCCTATGATCTCTTCTATGAGGTTTATGGTGTCATATCTTACGTGTAAGTCCTTAAGCTCTTTTGAGTTTATTTCTTGTGCATGATTTGAAGGTATGTTCTAATTTCATTGATTTATATGTGGCTGTCCAACTTTCCCAGCACCACTTGCTGAAGAGATTTTTTTCCCATTTTATACTCTTGCCTCCTTTGTCGAAGATTAATTGGCCATAAGTGTGTGGGGTTTGTTTCCTGGGCTCTGCTCTGTTCCATTGATCTGTATGCCTGTTTTTGTGCTGATACCCCACTGTAGTTGTATAGTATTGTCTGAGGTCTTGAAGGGTTATGCATCCTGCTTTGTTCTTTTTCCTCAAGATTGCTTTGGAAATTCTGGGTCTTCTATGGTTCCATATAAATTTTTGAATTATTTGTTCTAGTTCTGTGAAAAATGTCATGAGTAATTTGATAGGGATCACACTAAATCAGTAGAATGCTTTGAGTAGTATTGCTATTTAAACAAAGTTACTTTTTCAGTCCAAGAGCATGGGATATTTTTCCCTAGTTTTTATAGGCTTATACTTCAATTTTCTTCATAAATAGTTGTTGCTAATAATGACTAATCAAGAAATCAGTAATCACAAATTCACTTTTTGGTATAATTGTTTATTAGATTAATTTATTATAAATTTCATTTTGGTCTTATACAT
Organism: Phacochoerus africanus; assembly: GCF_016906955.1. Taxonomy (NCBI): domain Eukaryota; kingdom Metazoa; phylum Chordata; class Mammalia; order Artiodactyla; family Suidae; genus Phacochoerus; species Phacochoerus africanus. The sequence goes on along the minus strand of NC_062545.1, from coordinate 179,080,660 downwards.
GTGACTATAATGACTGAACTATGTTTATTTTTCCTTCTATTTAAAACATTTTTATTTTATTAAAAAATCCATTGTTATCATTGTTTATTAAGGGCCTAATGTAATAGATCAGAGTAATTAAAATTTATATATTTATTGTATACATAAATGACCTATGCATGTTAATTATGGTTATTAATACAGCTATGTGTCTAATTTAGTGTATTGATAGAAGACATGGAAAAATTTGCAACATGCAGTATAATTTTTATACTTTAACATCTCGTATGAAATTAGTTTCTATAATATAGTCTACAGATGCTGAAGGAAAATTGTAGAATAAGATAAAAGTGGAGTTCCCATCATGGCGCAACAGAAACAAATCCGACCAGGAACCATGAGGTTGCGAGTTCGATCCCTGGCCTCACTCAGTGGGTCAAGGATCCGGCATTGCTGTGAGCTGTGGTGTAGGCCGGAGGCTGTAGCTCCGATTAGACCCCTAGTCTGCGAACCTCCACATGCCATGGGTTTGGCCCTAAAAAGCAAAAAAAAAAAAAAAAGATACAAGTGAAATTAGAATAATTCACATGTTTGACTTAAGCCAATTGGACAGATTTTGTTGAAAGAGATGTTTGGAGGGACCCATGTGACAAAAGGCATTTAATGCCAACTCCAGGGAAATCTGTGGAGAATTGATGGATAATCTGAATTTATTGTACATTCTTAAATCATGAATAAAAATGACATATCCTGTGGATATATTAACCTGATCATTATCATACATAGTACACTGAATGACATTACAAAGAAGCAGAGGCCACAGTTAGGCATGTTTGAAATGTCTAAGTAAGATCTAAATTTGAGTACTGAAGAGGGAAAGGAAGAAAAAATGAGTTAAGAAAATGTTGTCGGAGTTCCCATCATGGCTCACTGGTTAACGAATCTGACTTGCGTACATGAGGATGCAGGTTTGATCCCTGGCCTCTCAGCGGGTTAAGGATCCAGCATTGCTGTGAGCTGTGGTATAGGTTGCAGATGTGGCTTGGATTCTGCACTGCTGTGTCTGTGGCTGGCAGCTGCAGTTCTGGTTTGCCCCCTACCCTGGGAACCTCCATAAGCCACACGTGTGGCCCTAAAAAGGAAAGAAAAGCAAGGAAATGTTGAAAGGGAAAGAATTTGAATATTGTTTTAATTTTGAGAAACAGTTTTTAAAAGCTTAGTAACCTAATGTTCTCTGCCATTTACTTCAGTTTCCTAGTGAATGTTCAGGAAGTTATCAAATATATAGATGATGAAGAAAGCAAGGGTATCAGAGAAGTATAGAGAATCCATTTCGCAAAGGGTCTCTTTGGTTCTGGAAAAGAAATAAGCCAGTTGGTAAAAAGTGATATTATCTCCATCTTCCAAATGAAGGATACTGCGCATCTTCTTTATTTCTATAAACGCTAATGTCACAAAGTATCTATTAAGAGGAATAAATGTGATAAATTTAAAAGATGTGCATAAGCTAAGGGCCGTTGATATAGAAGGCTTTATGAAAGAAGGGTACTTTGTCTAGGAAAAATTCAAGTACTTTTCTGAGGAGTTTTTCTGAGTCTATGACCCTTTGTATAGATTTCATTCTGTGTGGTAATACTTCTAGGAGAAACTAGTTTTAAGATTTCCTTTCTTCACCCTGAATGTAGTGGAACATGAGTAACCTCAGAGAATTTTGGAATGAAAATTATTAAATTATTGCCAGAAATAAGACATTGAATCAAAGTTTGCAAGTATGCTCATATTTTCAAATTGGACTTGAGTTGATGAGATAGATATAAAACAAACAATGGTACCCTTGTTAGAAATATATTACTCGAATTTGAGCGAACACCTCTCCTGGAATGTGTAAATTTATAGGTCAGAAGTATCGGACACGAGAACTGAAGCTAGCAAAAATGTAGACATAAGGAGTTCCCTTGTGGAGCAGTGGTTAACGAATCCGATTGGGAACCATGAGGTTGCGGGTTCAATCCCTGCCCTTGCTCAGTGGGTTAAGGATCTGGCATTGCCGTGAGCTGTGGTGTGGGTAGCAGACGCGGCTCGTGGCTCTGGCGTAGGCCAGTGGCTACAGCTCTGATTCGACCCCTAGCCTGGGAACCTCCATATGCCGCAGGAGCGGCCTAGAAAAGGCAAAAAGACCAAAAAAAAATGTAGACATAAATTTACTGTGTGAAGACAATGATAGAAGGTCTGGTGAAAAGAATTTGGAGGTAGAAAAATCTGCCAATGTCATGGAAACTAGGGGAAAGATGTGTATGTGTGTGTATGTATTGGGGAGCAGGTGTACTGGTACTTGCGATCAAAATTTTTAAAGTTTAAAAAGCCCTAAATTTTTAAAATACCTGATACTGACAAATAAGTGTTGCTTTTTTAAGGTGATTAATTTAAGAAGGGAATAGGAAAAGATTGATTGCAGATACGTTTAATATTATTCCAAGGTCAACTGATTATAAATTTGATTAAATTGACCTAAGCCAATTCTGGCTGTTGACTTAAATCAAAAATTTATTAGGAAGAGAAGACTGATATATTTTCTTGGATGAAAGGACAATTTGTGTGAGTTTCCATTGTGGCACAGTGGAAATCCATCTAGTATCCATGAGGGTGCGGGTTTGATCCCTGGCATGTGTCAGTGGTTGGGATCTGGCATTGCCATCAACAGTGGTTTAGGTGGCAGACACGGATTGGATCCCTGTGTTGCTGTGGCTATAGCTCGGATTCGACCCTAGCCTGGGAACTTCCATATGCTGCAGATGGCCCTAAAAAGAAAAAAAAAAGAACAATTCTTAAATGTCTAAATTGTATCTTTTACAGTCTATAAATATATGGTTATTATGGATTCCAAGTCTTTGATCCAACCAAGAAAACTATCCAGTGGAGCAATATGATCAAAACTTGAAATAAAGAATAAAGTTGGGATTCACAGTCATTTTCTTTTTTTCTTATTTCTCTGGTAGTAATTCCCTGTTGAAATTTTCTACCTCTTTTTATATTAACTTTAGTTTCTATTTGTATTTTAATTTAATTTATATACATCTATATTTATAAATTTATGTGCACATATTTGAATATTATATTGTATTCCTTTCATCTCTCCTATATTGGAGGATATATCTGATTTTCCACCCAGAATGTGTATATATAATTTATAGATGGCTTTTTTGTTTCCTGAAATTTTCCCTCAATTTCTAATTTTATTAATTGTTCAGTTATGGTATGATATCAATACCTGTTTTCACTTTTATGGTCAATGAATAAAACAAATATTTGGTTTCAGAAGAAATAAAAATATAAAATAGGAAAATATTTCAGTATAATATTAAATATCAAAAAATTTTGTAAAATTGGTATTACCACTCTTATTTAGATGCAGAAATAATCTTACAGAAGTTAACCTATATACCCATGTTCTGACAAGAGGTCATTGGGGGACTAGATTAACCTTATTTGTTTAATTCTAAAAGTTCTTTATTCTTACTTTTACACTTTACTGCTACAAAACTGGATATAATTATATGAATTATTAGAACATATTGAGAGATGGGGTTTGGTTGGATATGAGATTAGGTAGGCAGCCCATGCTCAATCATGAAAGGCTGTGTGTGTCCTCTCACCTCTTGCTGCTCCCTCTCCAGACAAATAAAATGTTTATAAATTTAAAATGCCAATACAAGAACATGGATTTGCTTTGCCTTAAATAAATGAGACTAAACAAAATGAGATAGCTTTTATTTTAAAACATTACTTGATCTGTATATTTCAAGTCAATGTCTAAATATCATTAATAAGAAAAAATTACTTAATGTAATCAACAAAGTATGTATTAGGTTCAGATTATATATAAAATACTTTGTTAAGCATTTAAGTTGCCAAAGGGGCAAGGATGGGTGGGTGGAAGATAGTTCTTATCCTTGGAAAGATTAAAACAGACAAGGAGATAGACAACCAAGCAGGCAATTACAATAGAGTTTAAGTATGATAATGGGTGTGGGTAGACAGTATTGTGGGAAAGCGTTGAGGGGAAACTACTGTAACTTTGGGAGGTGAGGAATGCTGATAGAAGTACTAGAAGATTGATAGCAGAGGAGTGAATAGAAGTTACCCAGATCAAGGGACTTGAGTGGAATTAACAGGTGCCTAGATATAGAGCCAGCTTGATAATTTTGGAGAACTGAAAATAGTGCAGTATATCTGGCCCTCTCCTAAATAGTAGTTCAGGAGAGAAGGAAGAGATCAGACTGGAGGTATGAGGGACCAAAAGCATGAAGGGGCATATGAGTTAGTCCAAGGAAACTGGACTTGAAGGAAAAAAATAAATAAATAAATTGGACTTTACCTTGAGGAAAGTGAGAAGACACATAAAGAGCCAAAACAGAGGAGTGAAATAATCACTATTGTGGTACAAAATAGGGGACATCATAGAATCGAGGTGTTGTTTTATTTTAAGGAAAATATAATGATCTGAATCAGTGCTGTGTCATTGGTAATTGGAGGAAAGTTTATGTGGAAAAATCAGAAGGATTAGATGATTAAGTGTAGGCTGGAGGGAAGAAGGGCGCAAGACAGAGATGAAAATGTTTATTATTTATGTGCATTTTATCTTTAGAAGATCTTATATCACAACATGTTAATATTTGTTTTCTCATTTTTGTATATTAGGAAAATGTTCTTAAATGTGATGATTTAAGAGAAAAATGAACTGTTACGGAAATGAATATTGAAGCACATATTTAATGGAATATTTTCAAGGAAATGTAAAATGATAAAATTTTAAAACAAAATCTGAAGGAAGCTTCACATTATAATGTAAAACAACTTTAATGTGCCAATATATGTATGCAACATTTTTTAATGTTCTAAAAGACACCAAGCTGAAATTTATTCTCAGAGATCCATGGCTTAGCAAAGTGACACAAAAAATTCATAGGAAGTGTTCTTATAATTAACTAGAAACTTCCTTGCTTTGAGAAGATAATTTGAAATATATGTTTTTATACTTTGATATAAGATAATGCAAAAAAAGTTCCTGAATTTAACAACAACCAAAAATAAAAGACCCTGGAAGAATTTTTGATAAGAATCATTTCACTTAACACTTAATTTGTTTTTTTTTTCCTATATATTGGGTTCCTGTGTAATTTTTGTATTATCCTTTCCTTGGGTGTCCTAGCATCCTGCAAATATTGGTGTACTAGGTTAAGTACTTCTATGTATATATTAATACAAAACAATTGTTATAATATCCATTGTTTTTCAGAAAAAGAACATGTTGTAGCATACAGCAGCTTTTAAAATCCTTCTACTAGAGGGAGCACCTATCATTTCTGTTCATATTTCCTTGAGCAAAGTAAACCCTAAGGCCAAATAGGGCAAACAAGTGTTATCCTCATGTACATGCAAAAAGTAAAAGAACCAAATACTTGTGAAGAGCTCAAATTACTACTCAGATCTGCCTTTCTGGTTATCATTATATTAATAATACCACTTGATTTTATGCTGAAAATATAACCTAAGAAAGATCTACTGCTAAAATACTAAAAATAAAATGAGTAAAGATTCACTTATGAAGTTGTACCACACCATTAATTTCAAATAATGAAAGTATAAAGAATTCAAAAGGAGCTTGTTATAACTTTCGAGTGCCTGAGTCAATAAATAAAAAATGAAATAAATTCCCTTATACATATATATATATGAACTATGTAAAAGAACAATTAATCCTATAAATAATTCAAAGCCTTTATGTTATTTAATTATCATGTTGTAATTAAATGTTACATATTGTTATATGTACACAGAATAAGAAGTAAACAGGACAGGAAATTCATGATCTTATGGACTTTATATTCTAGTAGAGAGCAGTCCAAAAATATATAATTAAATAATAATAATATAACAAATAAATAAAATATTATAAGAAAGTGATTAATGCCATGCAATACGTAAAGCAGAGTTAGAGGAAAACTGGTATCAGTAAAATTCATTCTATATTCAGAGAATCTCCTGAAAACATGAGAAGATAACAGAAGTCTTATCTTTACTTTTTTCACATGTTCATCATTTTGAAACAATTTACAAACCATGTTTGTAAGAAGTGAACTTAGTTCAGTCCAGGGGAAAGAAGTAATCTAACTTTGAATAATCAAGTACATTAGCTAAAATGAAACATTATTAATAACTTTTCTCACATTCCCTTCCTTTGCCATTTTAGTTATTCTTAAAAACTAAATGAGGTAAGTTAAATGACCCCAAAATTCCATAGCTGCATTCATAACATAATCCTTACATGTTCAGGAATAAGAGAACAAATCTGAGTTGGAATATAGTTTAACTCTACATATTTTGAAAATATATTTTGACTGGTCAGACCCATTGGCAGTTTGCAAATACAGATCATGTACCTAAGAACAAATTGCCAGCTAAGAGGACCATTTGAGGTTCTAAGAGGCATTGTGAGGACAAGAAGTCTTACTTTCAAAAGGGTTGAGTCTAAAAATGCTTCAATCTTAACTGTATTTCCTTGCTTATTTAAGTGATTACTTCGAATTTTGTATTCCAAAGATCACAGTTAACTTAATTGGGATAAAATGATCCTAAATAGCTCCCCTGCAAAAAAATGACCCAAGGTTAGAGTATCAAGATGCTAAGACACAAGTGACAAACACTGCCCAATGCAGTAAGCATAATACCAAGAAATCAAGAACTGGTATCCTAGCTAATCCTCCACCTCAAGATAGCTCTATCTACTGCAGACGCCTCTCTTTTTTGTTTGTTTGTTTTTGTTTGTTTGTTTGGTAAACTTTAGCTTCTGAATTTCTGGATGAGATCTTATGTACTCTGGATTTTTTAGCTTATATTTTATAATAAGCACCAGGAATAGTAATGTTAAGAGCCATATTGATTTTGTTACTAACAACTGGTTTGATGATATATGTGGCTTTGTTATGATGATATGTATGGAGGTTGTTTGTGGGACATTATATAAATTGTGGGACATTATATCAATAATGTTGCTTGGAATTCTACTTGTTGCCTTTAAATTGGTACCACGTACTCTCCAGCTAAGGACTGAGATATGTCTCCCACTCTGAACTAATAAGAAAACAGAAACAGCCCTAACAATATACTCAGGAAAATTTTCTTACCTTGTAGAAGTTTTCTTTTTATTTGGGAAGAAATCCTGTCCACAAATAAACAGCTATTTCAGGCAGTGAAAAAAAAATGTTTTGAGGGTAAAACGTAGCAAGATCATGGAGTGAAGAGGGTTACTGGTACTATATGACACAGTGTGGTCAGGGACCCTTT